>NC_140412.1:3007500-3272500 GCF_965140295.1 Lepidochelys olivacea | reverse complement strand
AATGGGGGCTTTCAACTATCCGCATATTGACGGGGTGCTTATCGCCTCACGATGGGATGCAGAGATAATTTCTTGACACCTTAAATGACTGCTTCTTGGAGCAGCTAGTCCTGGAACCCACAAGAGGAGAGGCAATTCTTGATTTAGTCCTAAGTGGAGCCCAGGATCAGGTCCAAGAGGTGAATATAGTTGGACCCCTTGGGAATAGTGACCATAATATAATTCAATTTAACATCCCTGTGGCGGGGAGAACACCACAGCCACCCAACACTGTAGCATTTAATTTCAGAAAGGGGAACTACACAAAAATGAGGTTAGTTAAACTGAAATTAAAAAGGTACAACAACAAAAGTAAAATCCCTGCAAGCTGCATGGAAATTTTTAAAGACACCATAATAGAGGCTCAACTTAAATGTTTACCCCAAATTAAAAAACATAGAAAGAGAACCAAAAGAGTGCCACCATGGCTAAACAATAAAGTAAGAGAAGCAGTGACAGTTAAAAAGGCATCCTTTAAAAAGTGGAAGTTAAATCCTAATGAGGAAAATAGAAAGGAGCATAAACTCTGGCAAATGAAGTGTAAAAATATAATTAGGAAGGCCAAAAAAGAATTTGAAGAACAGCTTGCCAAAGACTCAAAAAGTAACAGCAAAAAAATGTTTAAGTACATCAGAAGCAGGAAGCCTGCTAAACAACCAGTGGGGCCAGTGGATGATCTAGATGCTAAAGGAGCACTCAAGGACAATAAGGCCATTGGGGAGAAACTAAATGAATTCTTTGCATCCATCTTCACAGCTGAGGATGTGAGGGAGATTCCCAAACCTGAGCCATGGTTTTTAGGTGACAAATCTGAGGAACTGTCCCAGATTGAGGTGTCTTTAGAGGAGGTTTTGGAACAAACTGATACACTAAACAGTAATAAGTCACCAGGACCAGAGCTCTGAAGGAACTCAAATGTGATATTGCAGGACTACTAACTAGTCTGTAACCTATCATTTAAATCAGCTTCTGTACCAAATGACTGGAGGATAGGTAATGTGACACCAATTTTTAAAAAGGGCTCCAGAGGTGATCCCGGTAATTACAGGCCGGTAAGCCGGACTTCAGTACCGGGCAAACTGATTGAAACTATAGTCAAGAACAAAATTGTCAGATACATAGATGTATGTAATTTGTTGGGGAAGAGTCAACATGGTGTTTGTAAAGGGAAATCATGCCTCACCAATGTTCTAGAATTCTTTGAGGACAACAAGCATATGGACGAGGGGGATATAGTGTACTTAGATTTTCAGATAAGTCCCAGGTAGACTGCAAGGTGCTACAAAAGGATCTCTCAAAACTGGGTGACTGGGCAACAAAATGGCAGATGAAATTCAGTGTTGATAAATGCAAAGTAATGCACATTGGAAAACATAATCCCAACTATACATATAAAATGATGAGGTCTAAATTAGGTGTTTCCACTCAAGAAAGAAATCTTGGAGTCATTGTGGACAGTTCTCTGAAAACATCCACTCAATGTGCAGCGGCAGTCAAAAAAGTGAACAGAATATTAAGAATCATTAAGAAAAGGATAGATAAGACACAAAATATCATATTGCCTCTATATAAATCCATGATACGCCCACATCCTGAATACTGCGTGCAGATGTGGTCGCCCCATCTCAAAAAAGATATACTGGAATTGGAAAAGGTGCGGAAAATGGCAACAAAAATTATTAGGGGTATGGAACGGCTGCTATATGAGGAGAGATTAATAAGACTGGGACTTTTCAGCTTGGAAAAGCGATGACTAAGGGGGGATATGATAGAGGTCTATAAAATTATGACTGGTGTGGAGAAAGTAAATAAGTGTTATTTACTCCTTCTCATAACACAAGAACTAGGGGTCACCAAATGAAATTAATAGGTAGCAGGTTTAAAACAAACAAAAGGAAATATTTCTTCATACAACGCACAGTCAACTTGTGGAACTCCTTGCCAGAGGATGTTGTGAAGGCCAAGACTATAACAGGGTTCAAAAAAGAACTAAATACATTCATGGAGGATTGGTCCATCGATGGCTATTAGCCAGGATGGGCAGGGATGGTGCCCCTAGCCTCTGTTTGCCAGAAGCTGAGAATGGGCGACAAGGAATGGATCACTTGATGGTTACCTGTTCTGTTCATTCCCTCTGGAGCACCTGGCATTGGCCACTGTGGGAAGACAGGATACTGAGCTAGTTGGACCTTTGGTCTGACCCAGTATGGCTGTTTTATGTTCTATGTTCTTATCTATTACAAGAACTCATGGACTGCCTTTCAAGTACCTTCAGACATTTGCTCTCACCGTCAGCATCAAGAAATGGTTGTATTAAGACAGGGGGTTCCACAAGATCCTTCAATTACCTTAAATGCAAAACCAGCTAGAAGTAGTCCAAAAGTCATAGAATCATAGAATATCAGGGTTGGAAGGGACCTCAGGAGGTCATCTAGTCCAACCCCCTGCTCAAAAGCAGGACCCATCCCCAATAAAACCATCCCAGCCAAGGCTTTGTCAAGCCTGACCTTAAAAACTTCTAAGGAAGGAGATTCCACCACCTCCCTAGGCAACGCATTCCAGTGTTTCACCACCCTCCTAGTGAAAAAGTTTTTCCTAATATCCAACCTAAACCTCCCCCACTGCAACTTGAGACCATTACTCCTTGTCCTGTCCTCTTCCTCCACTGAGAATAGTCTAGAACCATCCTCTCTGGAACTACCTCTCAGGTAGTTGAAAGCAGCTATCAAATCCCCCCTCATTCTTCTCTTCCGCAGACTAAACAATCCCAGTTCCCTCAGCCTCTCCTCATAAGTCATGTGTTCCAGACCCCTAATCATTTTTGTTGCCCTTCGCTGGACTCTCTCCAATTTATCCATATCCTTCTTGTAGTGTGGGGCCCAAAACTGGACACAGTACTCCAGATGAGGCCTCATCAATGTCGAATAGAGGGGGACGATCACGTCCCTTGATCTGCTCGCTATGCCCCTACTTATACATCCCAAAATGCCATTGGCCTTCTTGGCAACAAGGGCACACTGTTGACTCATATCCAGCTTCTCGTCCACTGTCACCCCTAGGTCCTTTTCCACAGAACTGCTGCCTAGCCATTCGCTCCCTAGTCTGTAGCTGTGCATTGGGTTCTTCCGTCCTAAGTGCAGGACCCTGCACTTATCCTTATTGAACCTCATCAGATTTCTTTTGGCCCAATCCTCCAATTTGTCTAGGTCCCTCTGTATCCTATCCCTGCCCTCCAGCGTATCTACCACTCCTCCCAGTTTAGTATCATCCGCAAATTTGCTGAGAGTGCAATCCACACCATCCTCCAGATCATTTATGAAGATATTGAACAAAACCGGCCCCAGGACCGACCCCTGGGGCACTCCACTTGACACTGGCTGCCAACTAGACATGGAGCCATTGATCACTACCCGTTGAGCCCGACAATCTAGCCAACTTTCTACCCACCTTATAGTGCATTCATCCAGCCCATACTTCTTTAACTTGCTGACAAGAATACTGTGGGAGACCGTGTCAAAAGCTTTGCTAAAGTCAAGAAACAATACATCCACTGCTTTCCCTTCATCCACAGAACCAGTAATCTCATCATAGAAGGCGATTAGATTAGTCAGACATGACCTTCCCTTGGTGAATCCATGCTGTCTGTTCCTGATCACTTTCCTCTCATGTAAGTGCTTCAGGATTGATTCTTTGAGGACCTGCTCCATGATTTTTCCGGGGACTGAAGTGAGGCTCACTGGCCTGTAGTTCCCAGGATCCTCCTTCTTCCCTTTTTTAAAGATTGGCACTACATTAGCCTTTTTCCAGTCATCCGCGACTTCCCCCGTTCGCCACGAGTTTTCAAAGATAATGGCCAATGGCTCTGCAATCACAGCCGCCAGTTCCTTTAGCACTCTCAGATGCAACTTGTCCGGCCCCATGGACTTGTGCACGTCCAGCTTTTCTAAATAGTCCCTAACCACCTCTTTCTCCACAGAGGGCTGGCCATCTATTCCCCATGTAGTGATGCACAGTGCAGCAGTCTGGGAGCTGACCTTGTTCGTGAAGACAGAGGCAAAAAAAGCATTGAGTACATTAGCTTTTTCCACATCCTCTGTCACTAGGTTGCCTCCCTCATTCATTAAGGGGCCCACACTTTCCTTGGCTTTCTTCTTGTTGCCAACATACCTGAAGAAACCCTTCTTGTTACTCTTAACATCTCTCGCTAGCTGCAGCTCCAGGTGCGATTTGGCCCTCCTAATTTCATTCCTACATGCCTGAGCAATATTTTTATACTCTTCCCTGGTCATATGTCCAAACTTCCACTTCTTGTAAGCTTCTTTTTTATGCTTAAGATCCGCTAGGATTTCACCGTTAAGCCAAGCTGGTCGCCTGCCATATTTACTATTCTTTCGACACATCGGGATGGTTTGTCCCTGTAACCTCAACAGGGATTCCTTGAAATACAGCCAGCTCTCCTGGACTCCTTTCCCCTTCATGTTAGTCCCCCAGAGGATCCTACCCATCCGTTCCCTGAGGGAGTCGAAGTCTGCTTTCCTGAAGTCCAGGGTCCGTATCCTGCTGCTTACCTTTCTTCCCTGTGTCAGGATCCTGAACTCAACCAACTCATGGTCACTGCCTCCCAGATTCCCATCCACTTTTGCTTCCCCCACTAATTCTTCCCAGTTTGTGAGCAGCAGGTCAAGAAAAGCTCCCCCCCTAGTTGGCTCCTCTAGCACTTGCACCAGGAAATTGTCCCCTGTGCCTTCCAAAAACTTCCTGGATTGTCTATGCACCGCTGTATTGCTCTCCCAGCAGATATCAGGAAAATTAAAGTCACCCATGAGAACCAGGGCATGCGATCTAGTAGCTTCCGCGAGCTGCCGAAAGAAAGCCTCATCCACCTCATCCCCCTGGTCCGGTGGTCTATAGCAGACTCCCACCACTACATTTAGGTCCAGCTATTTAGGTTCTACAGGGACCACCAACCTCTCACTGGATGACGAACTAAATGTTCACATTGGAAAGGCTGCCACCACCTTTAGCAGATTAACTAAAAGAGGACGGAATAACTCAAAGCTGACCATCAAGACCAAAATGCTAGTGTACCAAGCCTGCAGCCTTGGCACTCTCGTGTATGGCGGGGAAACATGGACAACTTATGCTCATTAGGAGAAAAGGTAGAACTGTTTCCACCTACGTTGTTTACACTGCATACTAAACACCAAATGGCAGGATAAAGTCACCAAGTCACCAGTGCAGAGGTTCTTCAAAGGGCAAATTTCTCAACTGTGACAGCCCTGCTCAAGCAAAGACAACTGTGACAGCTGGGCCATTTGAGTAGGTTGGAAGACGGACGCATACCCAAGGACATGCTATATGGGGAGCTCTCAGAGGGAACAAGAACAACAGGACGTCCCAAACTTCGCTATAAAGACACATGCAAGCGAGATATGAAGGAATTTGGAATTGATCCTGACCAATGGGAAATCTTGGCAAGTGATCATAACGAGTGGCACCATCGTCTCCATCAGGGTATCAAAGACCATGACAGGAGCTGGCCCCTACAGCTTGAAGAGAAAAGAGCCCATAGGAAGCAAGCAGCTCCCAACCGAGATAGATACATTTGTAATTACTGCCAAAGATCATGCAAATCTCGGATTGGACTATTCAGTCACTTGCGACATTGCAAACCATCTACATCATAGGCTGCAATCCCCACCGTCCCTCGCAGACGAAAGGATACCAACTTGCTGAAAAGCTTGGTGAGGAAACCAGCAACCAAAGAGGTGGTAGCTGGATGTACTCAGCCCATGCTAAAGCTTGATCAGATCAGTAACTGTCTCTCAAACATGTGAGGAACACAAAAGCCACTCTTGATCAAAAGAAACGTCTTTCTTCCCAGTTCTTCCTTGACATTTGTGCTGCAGTGTCCCTCTTTATCCTTTAATCGACTAATATTTATTCTAGGAACATAGGAAATACATAAGAATGGCCATACAGGGTCAGACCAAAGGTCCATCTAGCCCAGTATCCTGTCTTCAGACAGTGGCCAGTGGCAGGTGCCCCGCGGGAATGAACAGAACAGGTAATCATCAAGTGATTCATTCCTTGTCGCCCATTCCCAGCTTCTGGCAAACAGAGGCTAGGGACACCACCCCTGCCCATCCTGGCTAATAGCCATTGATGGACCTACCCTCCATGAATTTATCTAGTTCTTTTTTGAATTGACATAGTATTGTCCACATAGTACAGTATTCTTGCCTCAAGCGGTGACCTACGGCAGATATTTCATAGGAAAGGAAAGTGAAAATCCTCATGATCTACCCAATTGTGCAATACTGGGGGGCCGGGTCTCTCCAGATCCCAGTTAGTGCTCATTTAACACTCCAGAGCAGGAGGCCTGATAAGCCTACTATCAGAGCTTTGAACAAGGCCGATAATTAGCTATTTTGTTGACAATTCATTGACACTCCTTTATGACATTAGCAGTGCAAAGGTCGGAGATGGAACATACACATTCAGTTATCATGCCTGTTCCCTGCCACCTAGTCAGAATCCCTCCAGAGCTCTGTCCAGTCCATTTCCAAGGCACGCCGAGAAGGAGCTCTCACCACCTCCCTTGGAAGAGCCTCTTCCTAGTGGGAAGCTTTTACTGACAGTCAGCCTACATTTGAGTTTCCTTCAGTTATTCCTGATTGTCCAGTGGCCCTTCCCCCATTAACCAGAACAGCTCCTCTCCTTCCATGGGATTTATAGCACTTCCCTGTCACCATCATTCCTCTCTGCATTCAGGTTCACACAAAGTCCCATCTCTTCTCCTTTAGTGTTTCTAAAGTCCGCTCAGCAGGGCACAACCTTCCTCATCTTGCACCCCCAGCAACCTCCCTCCTTAAGGCGACCACACTGTACCACTATTCATCTCTACAATGGTGCTGGTTACTCCCATTTCAGGCCTAATTAATCAAACCCAAAGAAAACACAACTGCGACATGACTGACCAGCACTCTTTGTAAATACAAGAGGACGCCAGCTAGCCATGCCCCGAGTATCTGAACCACCTTGAGCCACTAGCATCTCCTTTTCCAAGTACTCCCATTATCCAAATGGCTGTGGAGCTGCTCAAGCTGTTTGAATAATCAGGATGCTAAAGTGGTTTCCTCTTTCCTTGCTATTTTCTGCTACCTACCCCAACCCCTTATTACTGCTTCATCATGTGGGGTATTTTGTTTGCTTGGTTCTCTGTAGATCAAAAGATCCCAGGGTAGGACCCTTGTCTTCTTACTGGTCTGCAAAATACCAAACACACCAGTGCTGGTAGATAAATATTAACTAATCCTGATCTGGCAGTTGTGTGTCGCCTCGTAGTCAGGCACTACAGATTTCATACTTTAACCTGACCTCAGTGCTATCCTCATTATTGATTCCTATTCTATAAGGTTTATTTCCAATTACAGCTCTCTGATTGATACTCAGTTGTAATTAAAAAAGAATAGTTCCTTTACCAGGGCTGGCAGGGAAGGCCCAGGCAGAACTGCACTGACTTGGATAACTTATTTCCCTGTCCGGCTCTCCTCTGTTACAGAACCTACTTTTTTCCATTCAAGGGAGGAATGGGGGGTTTCAGTAGGCACCACGACAAGCATTATTGGCTCCCTAGGTGGAAGCCTCTAAGCTACAAGAATGAATATGCTAGGGAGTGAACTCCCCTCTCAGCCCCAAGGTGACTCCACCACATCAGGGAGGAGGCACACTGTACTGCCAATGTGGAAGAGGTTTGCCCTGCTGCGACCACTGGTGTAGGGAAGTCTTTGGTTTTCCACCAAGCGTGGAAACATCTGGCACAAACGTTAAAAGCAACTTGCCTAAAGCCATGCAGCATATCAATGGCAGAGCTGAAAAGAATCCAGAAGTGCTGGTTCAATCCAGAGCTAACTGCACTGTCCCTCCAGAGGTTTTGGGGGAGAATTTCTTTAAGGACAGGTAGGAGTGTCACAGCAGTAATCTATCTCATGACACACAGTCTGGTAAGGGCTGAGCCTTGGCTGCCAGTGGGGTTGGGAGAGCAATCCCATGAGAATGAGATCTCCTGTTCCCTACAAGAGAACACGTCTCCTTGCTGCTTTGTGAAGCTAACCCAGGGAGGGCCTGAGGGAATGGTCATGCCATGAGGTACAGGTCTCTCACACTTCAGTATCAACCACTGAGGGTGGAAACTGCAGCACTCCTCAGAACAGAAAGGGCCGACATTCAGCAATCATTGTATCAAGGAGGAAGCTAACGCCTGCCAGAAACTTACACAACGCAACAAAAAGAACCAAGAGAAAACAAGCAAAGAATCCTGCCTGTGGAAACAGTAAACACCCATTCCCAGTGTTTGCGTGCTGAGGGGAACCTGTAAATACTGACACAGCCTCCCACGGAGCTATTCTTTCAGGCTGAAAGACGTTAAGGGCTTTGCGGTGTCAGGGAGACAGCAAGTCAGACCTGGTGGAAACTGGGGATTTATAAAAAGGAGACCAAGTGAGTCGGGGGGGAAAGGAAACGAAGAACCCAGCAAAAGTCCTGTCTGAAATAAGCCAGAACATACAGTATCGATATCTGCAGTCACAGTACTGTCTCAGGCTGTAAGCTTATTACACTGCACAAGATATTCAGGGTCAGGCCAGGTCAGCACATGTACAGGAGATCTTCAAGAGGAAAGGATTCCGGTAATTCAGTAGATAGCACTCCCCTCTCCCCGTCAATACTGAAGTAGTGCTCAGCCCAGCACTAGGGGGGCACTGTATGCTAGATGAGACATACGCAGGGCCAATGCTTGTGGTTAAAGATCCCATGGCTCAATGCTTGTGGTTAAAGATCCCATGGCCCTTTTCATAGAATATGCAAGTTGTGCTGTCCCTGGTGTCTTGGCCAAATTCCACAACTTAAGTGAGAAAAAAAATTGGGTTTGTGCCCTTTTTATATGGACAAAGCAGCACTGGTAGGTTTCTTCCCCAGAAGAGGCCACAAGGAGGGGGTGGGGATGGAGAAGAACCTGGTAGCTGGAGAATTACTGAAGTGATGCGATCAAAGGACCACGAGAGGAAAATGTGAACAGGGGAGGGGGAAAGGACTTTTGGTCAGACTGTTTACACCACCTACTGGAGCACAATGAGTCAAAAGCACTTGGGAGGAAGGAAGCCTTTGCCAGGGGTTCAACATTCCCATGGCTTCAAGCAAGGTTCACAGTGTGCATCCCTGGAGACCGAGTTCTCCCGCAAAACCAGGGGAGCAGAGTTGATATTTCTGGGTTTTAAAATTGAAGATTTTTTTTTAAAGAAGCACAAGGCTAATTACCCGCCTTTGGCAGGTCTCCTGTCATTTGTGTTGGACAAATTATTGTTCCATGTCCTAGTCTGTAGTGCAGTGGTGCTGTGTGCTGTTAAAGCAGTGGCATTTGGTCCACACAGGTATGGCTGCATTTCAGTGCTGGCCGAAGTAATCCTTGTAGTATCATTTGTAGCACTTTAGGATCTATATAAATGCAAAGTACTTTTTTTTTTTTTTTTTTTTTAAAAAGCTGGTCTTCAATAGTTAAGGGATTGATTCCAGCTCCTGGGAATTTTGAGGTACTTCACCTCCATTTCTGTAATGAAGGCAAGAGAATTCTGCAGACTCCCTATCCTGGAGACCTGCACCATTTCAAGGTTAAATATTACAGCGTGACGAGCACTGCTTGGCCCTGATGCAGTTCAGTGTGTCCAATGTCAACTGGCATGGCACACACACACACAGCACTCCCCTCAAACCATTGCAGAGCCTTTGCACTCCAGAATCTAGCCTTCATTTCCTGCACAGCCGCTCAGAAAAGAGACATAGCAGCAGGTGTATGGCTGGCAGCAGAATGATGCGCACACTTTGTTTCTGTTATAAATTTATACACAGTAATAAATTAAGTTATTATTATAAAGTAATCATAGAATCATAGAATATCAGGGTTGGAAGGGACCCCAGAAGGTCATCTAGTCCAACCCCCTGCTCAAAGCAGGACCAATTCCCAGTTAAATCATCCCAGCCAGGGCTTTGTCAAGCCTGACCTTAAAAACCTCTAAGGAAGGAGATTCTACCACCTCCCTAGGTAACACATTCCAGTGTTTCACCACCCTCCTAGTGAAAAAGTTTTTCCTAATATCCAATCTAAACCTCCCCCACTGCAACTTGAGACCATTACTCCTCGTTCTGTCATCTGCTACCATTGAGAACAGTCTAGAGCCATCCTCTTTGGAACCTCCTTTCAGGTAGTTGAAAGCAGCTATCAAATCCCCCCTCATTCTTCTCTTCTGCAGGCTAAACAATCCCAGCTCCCTCAGCCTCTCCTCATAACTCATGTGTTCCAGTCCCCTAATCATTTTTGTTGCCCTTCGCTGGACTCTCTCCAATTTATCCACATCCTTCTTGAAGTGTGGGGCCCAAAACTGGACACAGTACTCCAGATGAGGCCTCACCAATGTCGAATAGAGGGGAACGATCACGTCCCTCGATCTGCTCGCTATGCCCCTACTTATACATCCCAAAATGCCATTGGCCTTCTTGGCAACAAGGGCACACTGCTGACTCATATCCAGCTTCTCGTCCACTGTCACCCCTAGGTCCTTTTCTGCAGAACTGCTGCCTAGCCATTCGGTCCCTAGTCTGTAGCTGTGCATTGGGTTCTTCTGTCCTAAGTGCAGGACCCTGCACTTATCCTTATTGAACCTCATCAGATTCCTTTTGGCCCAATCTTCCAATTGGTCTAGGTCCTTCTGTATCCTATCCCTCCCCTCCAGCGTATCTACCACTCCTCCCAGTTTAGTATCATCCGCAAATTTGCTGAGAGTGCAATCCACACCATCCTCCAGATCATTTATGAAGATATTGAATAAAACCGGCCCCAGGACCGACCCTTGGGGCACTCCACTTGATACCGGCTGCCAACTAGACATGGAGCCATTGATCACTACCCGTTGAGCCCGACAATTTAGCCAGCTTTCTACCCACCTTATAGTGCATTCATCCAGCCCATACTTCCTTAACTTGCTGACAAGAATACTATGGGAGACCGTGTCAAAAGCTTTGCTAAAGTCAAGAAACAATACATCCACTGCTTTCCCTTCATCCACAGAACCAGTAATCTCATCATAAAAGGCGATTAGATTAGTCAGGCATGACCTTCCCTTGGTGAATCCATGCTGGCTGTTCCTGATCACTTTCCTCTCATGCAAGTGCTTCAGGATTGATTCTTTGAGGACCTGCTCCATGATTTTTCCAGGGACTGAGGTGAGGCTGACTGGCCTGTAGTTTCCAGGATCTTCCTTCTTCCCTTTTTTAAAGATTGGCACTACATTAGCCTTTTTCCAGTCATCCGGGACTTCCCCGGTTCGCCACGAGTTTTCAAAGATAATGGCCAGTGGCTCTGCAATCACAGCCGCCAATTCCTTCAGCACTCTCGGATGCAACTCGTCCGGCCCCATGGACTTGTGCACGTCCAGCTTTTCTAAATAGTCCCTAACCGCCTCTATCTCCACAGAGGGCTGGCCATCTCTTCCGCATTTTGTGATGCCCAGCGCAGCAATCTGGGAGCTGACCTTGTTAGTGAAAACAGAGGCAAAAAAAAAATATGATATGATCTTATCTTTTGTTTCCAGTGCTTTGGTTGGTACTTTGTGCTCCCGAGGCTTAAGTCCAATGAATGCTTACAGCTGGCTCCATCCTGGCTGAGGATCCACACACATGACTGCTCAGCAGAGCTGGCTGGAAGGGAGCTTGTGACATCACGAATGGCAGCACCCTCAGCCTCCCACAGCTGGGGAGCAGTCTGCTCCCCCACTCCATCCCAGATCTATGGCTGTGGGTTTCCTGGCCCCCAACGGCAGGAAGCCTGAACATGAATAACTTGTGATCTTTAGGAGAAACCACTGTGGGAAATCGCGCCACTCTAGTCATGATTTTGCACTGGGTATATTTTACAGAACTGTTTAGCAAAATCAAAAATTTAAAGGAGATTAAATATTTCTTCACTTCTATAAAAAATAAGAGACAACCCTGGCCTAATGGCCTCTGCATTCTCCAGTGTCCTAATCTGTATCACCTGATTAGAGCTCCTGCGGGGAAGTGTCACTACAAAAGCTGCTTCCATAAAATAGCAACAAGGATTACTGAGAACTGGCCCAAGCCTTCATTTTAAATATGCTCCAAAACAGGCTGATTTACTATAAGAGTTTTGCTGTAAGCCCACATCTCATCACCACCAAACACAGATTTTACATTAGAACGTCAGTTAGTATGAAAGTTTCATATTTGATATTTTTTTCTTAGAGATTTTTAGATAGAGTTAGATGTAGCTATTGTGCAAAGTTAAAATATTTTTAAAAACAGGAGATCTTAAAACAGAGTGAACAAAGCAGAGAAACACAGGGGGGCTTTTCCAGAAAGCAATAGCTGCAGAGAAGTGGCCCAAATGTGTTGAGGAAGTTGGTGCTAGATGAGCAGAAGGAGTGAGGGAAGAGAAGACGTAGAGAGATAAGGCACAGACAGAAGGGCTGTGAGATCAACTGAATCATGTCTCGGAAGTACATTAAAGTGAATGGTATGATCAGGTTAAAAATCATATTTAAAAATAAATGAGTCTCCCTCGTGTTACCAGCCAGAGATCATTGAGACAAACAATTATCATTTCTCATCATTGGTACTAGAGCAGCACCAGCAGACCCAACCAAAATAAGGGCCACACCGTTCTATGCACTGTGCAGAAGATATGTAATAATAAAGGCTACAGTTTTGTCACCAATAGTTTTAGTAAAAAGAACAGGAGGACTTGTGGCACCTAGAGACTAACAAATTTATTTGAGCGTAAGCTTTCGTGAGCTACAGCTCACTTCATAGTGAAAATCAAGGACAGGTCATGGGCAATAAAGAAAAATTCACTAGCCGTGACCTGTCCATGACTTTTACTAAAAATATCTGTGACAAAATGGGGATCAGTGGATCCCCACACCACCTGCAGCGGAACAGCTGAGCAGCGGCTGGAAGCTGTGCGGCCATCACCGCCTGCAGCAGCTGGGGGCTGCGGGGAAACCCTGTCGCCTGCAGTTCTGGGGATCCTGTGCTGCCCACAGGGGCTGAGAGCTCGGGGGTTCCCCGCTGCCTGCAGTGGCTGGGAGCTGCAGGGATCTTCTGCCGCCCACAGCTCCGGGGGCCCCTAATGCCGACCACGGCCAGGAGCTCGGGGCTTCCCTCACTGCCCGCAGCTCCGTGGGCCCTTGCTGCCCACAGGGGTAACCCCTGCCACCCATGGGAGCTGCGGGGTTCCCCCACCACCCAAAGCACCAGGGCACCCACCACCCGTGGCAGCAGTGATCTTCAGGGGTTCCCCCGCTGCCTCTGGCAGCCTCCAGAGCTCCTGGCACCAGCGGGCGGTGGGGGACCCTGCAGTTCCCAACCACCGCAGGCTGAAGTCATGGAGGTCAGTGGAAGTCACGGATTCCGTAATAAGTGTAATAACTTAGTCATAAGTGACAGTCCCCACCCCAAAGAACTTACAAGCTAAACAGGCAAGACAGAAAAGGATGGGGGGGGGGGAGAAAAAAGTGAAAGCGACTTCCCCCAGATAGCACAGCAAGTCAGTCACGACAACAGAACGCAGGTTTCCTGAGTTCCAATCTAGTGCCTTATACATGGGACAATGATGCCTCTTTATGCTGTTTGTTTACTTCCAGCATGTCACCCATTTTGGATAATTGAAATGTACTACCCAGTTTCCCTTTCAGGGTTCGCATGCCCTAGAACACGGATGTAATGTTTGGGTTGCAAATGCAGCAGGGATACTTTTGACAAGAGGCTTTGCCTTGGTGGTTTCTGCGTTTTTTCAATTAAAGGGATCGTGGTAGCGTGGCTACTAGTCTCAGCTTTTGTAAAAGCTCATTTGTACCAAAACCTAAACTTGGGGGACAAATCTGATCTGACAGCAGGCCATGAAAACCCAGGGAGGATCATATTGAACTGGATTATGGAATTACTGTCATCCATTAGATTCTTCAATTCCGATCACAGCCTATTTTAGATTCTTTCATTTCCAAAATTGGTACTGAATGGACTATACGGATGGAAACAAAAATGCCAGATACAGTGCACATTTATTGTCTATCGCATATATTCTTAAATATACAGTGCAAGAATATGTACAGTATGCGCCAGTACTGTTTCTGCACTTTTGTTTTAAATATTGTTTTAGTTTTCTACACACAGGGCTTTAGTTTCGATGCTATTTTGAAGAGGTCATTCGTTACTGTAAGGAAAGGATCGAACTTCACTCAGCAGGTGGAAGAGGGAACATTATGATGCCATGAAAGATTCGCAACAAGGCCAGAGGGAGTTGGGTGCCAAACTTTCCGACCACGTCTACATTAGGAAGGGCTTGCTGGCATAGCTGTCGTGGCAAATCCTCCTACAGCGGAGAGACAGCTGATACCAGAAAGAGTTCTTCTGCCAGCATAGCTTATACCAGTTCCCCAAGCAAAATAAGGTATACTGGGGAAAGGGCCTTTTCAACAGGATAAATACTTCTACACTAGGACTAGCCTACCTTGCTATGCTACCAAGCAAAACTTTTAAGTGCAGATGACCAGGCCGCACTGACTTTCAAGAACTTAAAATCTAAGCCAGATGCTCTCAAAGTGCCGAGTTACATAGTCATGGAGTTGTCGAGTCACTACAGCCCTGGACGAGATAAACGGGGCAGGTGACACCTCTCAGAGTTATTGTTCCAGACTCTGCAGCCACAGGCAGATGACATTACTTCAAGTTTACACTTGGGTCATATTTTTTCCATAACCCTCAGGAGTGGACAATTTTTTTAAATGACTCGTCAGAGTCTGGAGCACAATTCTACTGCACCAGGGTGAATTCCACAACAAATCCAGTGACCATGGAATTGCAGATTACACAGGGCCCTGCACAGAGCTACCGTGACTACTAAATAAGTATGAACCCTTGTGATGTATAAATATAAACCATGGTTAAAGACGACCACATCTCCTATTTCCTTTTTATTATTTGTATTAGGTAGTCTGGGTCCCACTGTGGTAGGCTCTGTACAGACATATAGACAAAAATGATCCCTGCCCCAAAAGCTGACAATCTAGAGACAAAACGCAACTGGTGGGTGAAACAAGCCAGCAAGGAGGCAGGATGAAGTTACAATTATACAAACTTGTGCACCAGCTGTAAGTATTTTGTGTGCATAGTTTTGAGTAGCAGCAGTAGTCTCCACTCAGCTGCCTAGAACTGCTTACAAGCTCATTCTAAAGCAAGCGTGCAGAGAGGGCCTTCGGCCATTAGAAACCCACACAAATAGGCGGTAAGGCAGCACATGTCTGTCTCTAGCGTTCTCCCCCTCTCCTCCACAAATCAGCTTCAGGCTGGGTTTCGAATTTCCTCCTTCAGACCCTTTTGTTTCTGCCTCTTCTCCACCTGATCCTCGGCCTACGTTTCTAGCTCCCCTTTTGATCCCACTCTCCCCACATTCTTAGGGTGACAAAGAAAGAAGGTTGATGCACTTCCAAGGTCCTCCCTATTTTCTCCATTTACCCCATCCAGGCCCCGCAAGCGAGTCCCCTCCCTCAGAGAGGATGGATGGATTTAGCTACTGTTGCAGTTCTGTCAGAGAGACAGAGGAAGTCCTAAACAGGACATAAGAGGTAAGTATCCTTCCCGTAGGGGCAGAGTGCTTTACCAGGCCTTGCCAGCACAGGAAGTGAGGGACCCAGCTCAGTCCACAAGATCTGCCACTAGACTCTTCTGCTTGGGTGCCCTGGGCCCACTCTCCCTCAGCTCTTCACTCCCCCTTCTGTTAGTCACCACTTATTCCCCATCTCCTCTCTGTCCCAAGTATAAAGCCCATAAAGGAATTTTCCTTTAAAGGATTTTACACCCAGGACAACATAAGAAATTACTGGGAGTATTAACAGCCACCAAGGCTTTATCAACACACACATTCACCAGGCTAGGCTGCTCTGAGAGACACCTTCATTCCAGTCTGTCCTACAAACATGTTTCCTCATGGTCCGCAAAAAGTGAGATAATTTTTTTTTTTTAAATAAATTGTGATTACTATATCGTCCCTCTCTCCGGATTTCCCAGTAGGCCCCATCCTTTGAATCTCTCACATTGGGCTCTCAGAGGCAAGGACTGGCTATTTTTGGATCTTGCACAGCAGTGACCATATTGTGAATGCTAAACAAATAATCACCAGATCAAACCCTATACATCTTGCCCATCACTCCAACATCCTCCTCAAATGCCCATCAGAGCAAATGAGTCAACAGTGTGCCCTTGTTGCCAAGAAGGCCAATGGCATTTTGGGATGTATATGTAGGGGCATTGCCAGCAGATCGAGGGACGTGATCGTTCCCCTCTATTCGACATTGGTGAGGCCTCATCTGGAGTACTGTGTCCAGTTTTGGGCCCCTCACTACAAGAAGTATGTGGAAAAATTGGTAAGAGTCCAGCGGAGGGCAACAAAAATGATTAGGGGACTGGAACACATGACTTATGAGGAGAGGCTGAGGGAACTGGGATTGTTTAGTCTGCAGAAGAGAAGAATGAGGGGGGATTTGATAGCTGCTTTCAACTCCCTGAAAGGGGGTTCCAAAGATGATGGATCTAGACTGTTTTCAGTGGTAGCTGATGACAGAACAAGGAGTAATGGTCTCAAGTTGCAGTGGGGGAGGTTTAGGTTGGATATTAGGAAAAACTTTTTCACTAGGAGAGTGGTGAAACACTGGAATGCGTTACCTAGGGAGGTGGTGGAATCTCCTTCCTTAGATATTTTTAAGGTCAGGCTTGACAAAGCCCTGGCTGGGATGATTTAGTTGGAGATTGGTCCTGCTTTGAGCAGGGGGTTGGACTAGATGATCTCCTGAGGTCCCTTCCAACCCTGATATTCTATGATTCTATGAAATGAGCTTTATACAGTGTTAACAAACCCGGGCTATATGGGTCCCAAGCAGGAGTCAAGTCCCTTCTGCGGAACGTCTTGCCAGTCCCCTCCCATCTAAACTGGTTATATCATGCAGGGAGAGAGGTTGCCATTCAGGTCAATGCATCCCAAACCGCTTAGGGCATTCACAGCTTAACACAGCACTTTGATCTCCACTTGGAGGCTTACCAGCACCTAGGACTGAGTCCAGGGCACAATATGATAAGCAAAGCACCACATTCTACAATAGTTTCAGTTTCTGAACAACATCATACAATGCCATTACAGCAATCTAATCAAGGTGACAAGTGCTTGCATAACTGAAGCAAAGCCCATACTGGAAAGGACAAGGTGCACTCTTGTAGCGAAGCAGAGATGGAAAGTTTGCACAGCGATCGATGCATCAGCGGTTGATTTAGCGGGTTTAGTGAAGACCCGCTAAATCGACCGCAGATCGCTCTCCTGTCAACTCCTGTACTCCACCGGATCGAGAAGAGTAAGGGGAGTCAACGGAAGAACGTATCCCATTGACATCGCGCAGTGTGGACCCCGCGGTGAGTAGATCTAAGCTACATTGATTTGAGTTACACTATTCACATAACTCAAATTGCGTAGCTTAGATCGAATTTCCCCTGTAGTGTAGACAAGGCCTAAGAGTAATGTAGGACCTCACACCACCTAGGGAATTTTGTCACTGACTTCAGCAAGGCCAGAATTTCACTCCCAGATTGCAAAATTCTGAGCAACATCACAGCAACAAAATGATGGTCTCACACTCCATCAAACAGGGACACCAACATAATTTGGACTGAGCCTCAGCCAAGCTCCAACTCATATAGATACTGGGCCAGGTCAGTGGTGATGAAACAGAGCTAGATGCCAGCATATTGCCTAGACCCCTCCTTGCCTTCCCAATGGCCTGATATATATCAGGAACAGGAGAGGATAAAATAGGCCCTTAAGATAACCTCCAGAGAGGGTTCTTAGGGGCAGAGGAACAATTACCAAACACTATCCTGCGGCAACCACAGACAGATAATAGAACTGAGGAGGGGCATACGGAGCCTTTCCTCTCAAACAGGGCTCAGGTCAGTAATGGGCAAGAGCTGTTGCCCAGTCAGGTGGCAATTTAGTGGCCTGGATAAAATGACTTGGTGGATCTCAGTCCAGTCCTGGGGGCAGAGAGGCAAAGGTCTAAGCAGGCCACGGACACAGCGTTGCCAAATTTGGTTGGACGTATTCCTGGAGGTTTCATCACATGGCATCATCTTTAATTTTAAGATTAATCTTTAATTCCTGGGGTCTCCAGGACAGTCCTGGATGGTTGGCAACCCTACACAGAGACCAAGCCACTAGAGGGGTCAGCTCTCCAGCTGGCAGGGCGATGTAGGGAAGCTACACCTATTATATGGACAGAGAGCATCAGCCTCCAGGCTGACTGAGCCAGCAGTTTTCCTCCATGTGAAATTTAATGCAAAAAGCCACAAAGCCCCTTTTCTGTTCCTTCACTAGAGCCCGTAACCGAGTCCTGAAGAGATTCAGCTGGTTAACATAATTTCTATTTTTAGCCAGTCTGCCTTTTCATTTGAGGACCATACTGTGTCATTATCTAGTCAGGCCAGAGGGAGGGGGAGGGGCAGACAGGGCATCCCCTCTTTCACTTGGAATCTGTGCTGGGAGAGGAGGGGGGGAAAAGAGGCCGTTGTAAATTGCTTAATCCAAATGGAAAGTAAGAGCATTAAGAGGGAATCCATTTGTCCACTTGTCAATAACAAGTAGAAGAGAATTCCTGACAAGCACGGTGAGATGGCTACGCCATCCATTTCCTGTTTCCAGCCCTCGTAGTTGCAAAGGGAACCTCCCAAATCTGACCTGATGCAGTGTCGTCTTTCTGAGTCTGCAAACAGCTGCAGGACCTCCGATGCTGCTCAGATCTTTCCCAAGCACAGAGAGAATTAAGAAATTAACATGAGGCAGAATCCTTTGGGCAGCAGTGAAAGTGACAAAGACTCACAGCACATTCACTCTGCTGTTGCTCGAATAATCAATGAACAGTAGTAAAAGCAGGAACTGAGGAGGACCCAGTGGTGAGCTGGAGCCGGTTCACACCGGTTCTCGTGAACCGGTTGTTAAATTTTGAAGCTGGTTTAGAACCGGTTGTTAAAGGGGTGGGCAAACTCCAGCCTGTCCAGCCCACCTGAGCTCTCAGCTATGGAGGCTCCCCGAGAATCCCTTTTTAATTTTTACTCACTCAGCGGCCCAGGTCTTCGGCAGCACTTCGGCAGCCGTCAGTGCTGCCGAAGACCCAGAGCGAGTGAAGGACCTGCGGCCGAAGTGCCGCCGAAGACCCGGAGTGACTGAAGGAACTGGTTCTTCAGCTTTTGCCAGCTCACCACTGGGAGGACCCCTCTGTCAACCCCAGAATTAAAGGAGGCTGGGAGAGGAATATGGTAGGTAGCGAAGAGGCAACTCCCAGCAAACCACCTCCAGCCATGAGGGGAAGAGGGAAAGGGTAAGCTCCTTCACTCTTTCAAAAGCCAGAAATGGGCAAGGGGAACGCTTACTAATGAACAGAAGCCTGCTAGCCAGAGGCTGATACAAGAGACAGAGGAGGGTCCCAGGAGCTGCTCCCTTCATCATTCTCAGCAGCTGGGGTGACAGGCTTCTTAGCAGGGCATTGCCTCAGGATTTGATGGGTTGGGACACTCCTTTCACAGCTGTTGCTAAATGAAGGCTGTATGTTTCTAGTCATGTGATTCACCAATCTCATCTGTACAGCTGAATAATTTACATAGCCACTAAGGGAAAGGACCTGTCACCTGTGACAAATTGCACCCCGGATTAATCCTCAGGCTACAGGTGTCTAATAAACCCTCCATTAGGCAAGCAGTTTGTACATTTTTGTATTCACTGATGATAAAGATACATAGTTAATTATAGGTCACTGTTAAGTCAATACTCCTTTTAACACCATTAGCTCATCTTCAGCTGACAACTTAATGTCCAGCAGAGAATAAAAAAGCAATGTAATCATTGTAGTTTGCTATTCATTTTCTCATGTCATTTCCCTAATGCTGAATAGACTCTCAATACTGTATAGAGCTCAAGTAGCTGCCCATTATCTAATGGCTCCATTACCCACAAGAGCCATCAAGATTTTGTTAGAACTCTAGTCAAAAAGTTCTCAGGAAACTAAAATCAACTCGAACTGTGGGATTCTACAGAAATTAGTTTTAAAAAAGGCAAATCAAAGTATGTGATTTACAGAATGTAATTCTGGTGTGTCTGTGGCAGCAGCTGAAAACAGCTCCTTGACCCATTTTCTCTTTCTAAACCGGGGGTCGGCAACCTTTCAGAAGCGGTGAGCCGAGTCTTCATTTATTCCCTTTCATTTAAGGTTTCACGTGCCAGTCATACATTTTAACGTTTTAGAAGGTCTCTCTCTGTAAATCTATATACTATAGAACTAAACTGTTCTCGTATGTAAAGTAAACAAGGTTTTCAAAATGTTTAAGAAGCTTCATTTAAAATTAAATTAAAATGCTGGTCTTACACGGCCGGCCCGCTCAGCCTGCTGCCGGCCTGGGGTTCCGTTCACCTAGGCCGGCAGCGGGCTCAGCGGGGCCGGCGGCCGGGACCCCGGCTGGCAAGAGGCCGGCAGCCAGAACCCCAGACCGGCAGTGGGCTGAGCGGGGCCAGCGGCCAGTACCCTGGCTGGCAATGGGCCGGCAGCCAGAACCCCAGACCCCGTCCACCAGCTCCTACCAGGCAGGTCCCGGCCACTGGCCCCGCTCAGCCCGCTGCTGGTCTGGGATCCCAGCCCTGCCCACACAGAGTGGGTACCTACCTTCTCCCTGGTTCTAGCCCATTCTCGTCCTCTCTCTCTGCACTGAGCTGAGGGTGGGAGTGCACCGAGCACAGGGCTGGGGGTGAAGGAGCAGGCTGGAGGTTGGGGTGTAGGGTCTGGCCAGGAGCTAGAATGAGGGAGGGGACTCAGGGTTCGGGCAGGAGGTTTGGGTGTGGAGCGCTTACCTGGGCAGCTCCCATTTGGTGCGAGGGGTGCAGGTGGGAATGTGTGTGTGTGCGCGCAGGAGCTCCCGTTTAGTGCTGAATGTGGGGGGTGCAAGAGCCAGGGCATGGGGTGTGGGAGGGCTGGGGGTGTGTGAGGAGGGTGCAGGAGTCACGGCAGAGGGCTGGGGGCATGTGTGGGGGTGCTGGAGTCAGGGCTGGGGTCGTGGGGGGGTGCAGGGGTCAGGGCAGAGGACTGGGGTGTGTGGGCTAGGGTCGTGGGGGTGCTCCCAGCCCCCTGCCCAGAGCGGCTCATGGCAGGGGGCTGGAGGGGATATGCCCTGATTCCACCTCCCTTCCCCACGGCCCCGGCCCCATCTCTTCTCTGACTCTGCCTCCTCCCTGGAGCAGCGAGCAGAGCATGCTTCTCCCCCTCTTCTCAAGGGCCATCAGCTGATCAGCAGCAGGGAGGGAGAGGAGGAGGGGGAGGAGCCCAGCAAGCTGGGGGAAGAGGCAGGGGAAGGAGGAGCTTGCCTGCCCTGCAGCAGCAGCCAGCAGGACCAAGCTTCTTCACCCTGCCCCCGTGGTGCCGGAGGGACGGAGAAGAGCGGGCCAGGGCGAGCAGGATTTTTAATGGCACACTGCTGCTTGCCAGGGTCCCGGCCTGGGTTCGGCAGCGGGCTGAGCGGAGCCGGCGGCTGGGACCCGGCAGGCAGCAGCGTGCCATTAAAAATTGGCTCATGTGCCATCTTTGCCATGCGTGCCATAGGTTGCCAACCCCTGTTCTAAACCCTCAACCGCTGGGCTTCTCTCTCACCAGGCCCATGTTAAATATTGTTAAGACTTGCAACACTACCTGCCTTTTAACTGTGATCACCCAAATGCAAGAAACAGAGATGAGCTTTGCCTCATTAAATCCAGCTGCTTCCTGGCACCAAACCTCCTTGGTAGGTCAAATTCTATAGCTCCTTGTGCCCTTTGCACAATTCCGTATATGGAAGAGACACTAGAGGGGAAAATCCTGCAGAAGGGGGTGGAGCCGATTTGACTTAATAAATCAGAGAAGTTAGAGACTGAAGAGACCTATGACCTCTTCCCCATCCCCCCCGCCCTTTGCCCCCTTCTCTGCAACTTCTCCCAGTCATGTCTCTCCTTTGGTGCATCAAGGCTATAAATTGAATGTCGAAAAAATCACAGGCAAATTTCAGCTTGTGGCCGGTGACACAGGTTCTTCACAGTACCAGGAAACAAAGCCGGGGTCTCCCCAGCTCTCCTCTGGACCTGACTTTTCCCTTGGAGGCTGTGCACCGCCGACTGACACCCACGACGGATTTTAGCTCTGTTTTGCAGACTGCAGGACACCGTATGAGAAAAGGGAGCCTCAGGGGACCAACAACTTGGGGCAAGGATTTGCGGCAACAAAGTGCAGTCCCCTCAGAAGTGATGTTGGGCAGCTACGCATTTGGTACAGTGACTCCTGTTGAGAATGGAGACCACGCTCCTCTGCCATTCCTTTCTAGTGCCTCCTGCTAGCCAGAACTGGCATTGCAGTAGCTGTGCAGGTGTTTCGTTGTTCTGGATTTGCCACCATTTTAAAACAAAATGGTAAAGGAGCCTGAGGTAAACCCAGAAGAGCTAGAAATACTGGAGGGGGTAAGAGGGACCGGTGACATCGTGTGCTTTTTGGTGTAGCCACTTTTCCCCCAATGCCATTCAGATGGGCCAAAGGCACCCAGGCCCATTCCTCACAGGCCCTCTGCTCTCACGGAGCTCGATGGCAGTCGAGGGCACGCAGTGAGTCATAGGACAGCAGTGATTTCACACAAGGGATTAGTGTAAACAGAACAACGTGTTCTGTAGGTACACTGAAAGCAGACTGCTGTCAGAGAACCAGCGCCTTTCAGCACACTCACCGTCATTTCTTTGTCGATTGTGTTATATAAATAACGTCTGATGGTGTCCAAATGCCACCTTTCCAGAGGGGCAAGAGGTCTGCACATCCTGGGTTGTTTGCCTCCCTTCCCCACCCCCCAAGAAGAATGACCCTATCCCACAAGGTGGGGAAGGGTGAATGTGGCCCCACAGCAGATCGTGGGTGCCCAGAACCAGTCGTGTTATCAAAGACAATAAGCATACAGGGATGGGCAGCGTTATCTACATCCTCTATGGAAGGGGGAAATGGGATTCCCCTGCAACAAGAGAAGGTGACCCGCTACCAGTGCCCGAACTCGTCAGGGCCCTACGCTATGTAAATAGTCTTCACCCTTCAAATAAAATGACTCAGCTCTTCCTCCAGTGGAAAGAAGCCCACATCAAAAGATCACTCCACAATGGGACCTTTCTTGCTTAGGAGTGAGTTGATATTTACAGCCCCTAGGTCTGAGCAGAGGCAGTGATGCAGCTGCTCACCACACACAACCTACAGAGTTCAACCCAAGAGGCCTTCAGATTCCATTGTGGCATTTCTGAACAACAATTTCTGCTTGAAGATATTTTTAAAAATTAAGCCTCCCAAGTCTTATGGGGGCACCTGCAATCCCCCGCCACCATCCTGCACCCCTCACGCATAGTGCCAATGCCCCACCCTACAGCCCGCACCCCCATCTCTTACACTCAGTCTGGGGGTACCTGGCCCTTCCTACCTTCCTCCACATCATTGCGAGATGCTGCCTCCAGCAGCTTGATGCTCTCCGGAAACAGCACTCGCTTCTCCTTGCTGCTGTTCTTTCTCCTCTTTTCTGCTCTCGTCTTCTTGCTCTGGGCCTCCTTTTCAAACTGTGCCCATTTCTTCAACTGCTGCGTCCGGCGCTTCTGTGCATGCTTCAGCCGCTCCTGGGTGCTCATCCTGGCCACTGCTGGCATCTCCGCCAGCAGCTCCAGGTGCTCCGCCATGGCTGCTGCAGGGAAGGGAATACAGACTGCTCTTCTTCGACGTCTCGGTTCCAGACACAGGAGCCCCAAGGCGCTGGGAAGAAAGCCCAGGCGTGTATAGAAGAGAGGCGTGAGGATCCCTGCCTCCAGAGGGCATCACCTGCACCACCTCAAACGGTCTGTCACCAGGCCACAGCCTCAGAGAACATGAATGGTGCAAACTTGTCTTATACCTGGATCCTGGCTGCTTTCTGGGGCTCTGCCACCCCTTCTGGAGATAGAGGGTTCTGCTCCATAACCACCCCTCTTCTCTGGGTTTCTCCCCGAGTGGTTTGATGGTCTTCCCAGGCCTCAAACACTGGGGGTCTTTCCCATGAATTGGGAGTCAGCAATTTTTCCAGAAAAACTCCCACCATGCAAACCAGCTAATAAGTAAAGTGCATTGTACCGTGGGTGAGAGAGGCTCCCGCTCCTATGCCCTCAGCCCAGCAAACGGCCACACAGGGACCGTGTGAGCAGCAGCAACAGAATCGTCGTTCATTGGGCTTAGAACCTTTGCAGCCTCTTTCCACCCACACACGGTTTCATAGGAGGCCCAAAGATACCCGTACAATGCTCTCTCGGCTCTGCCTGCGTGGTTTCAAAGGTAAAGGCAGACAATTAAATTAAGAGCCCCGGAGGTATAGCCATCCAGATAGCCACCTTAAAGGTCTGAGTTAGCCAATCAGCTCTGTGTCCACACTGCTTTTTGGGAGAAGACAGAAGCCTTGGGAGGTTAAGTCGGGAAATCTGTCTGTCCCCCAGAGCAGCACTACTGTTCAGTCCTGTATTAAGTCAGTGGGGTGTGACCCCACCTGAGCCTTTACACCCCAGCAATTCATAGTACAGAGGAAGGCTGGACGGCTTCTCAGGCACACTCACAGTGGGAATTATTACGAAGTTATTTTGTCTGTCACCGAGTCCATGCTCAGAAACTAATTACCTGGATAACGTCCTCCCTTTTGCCTCCTGTGTTCATGAATCCAGGGCCGTGGGGGGCCAGTAAGGGGATAATTTACTGATGACTTAGTTTCAGCTGTCCTCATTCCAAGCAGCAATCTCTAAACTGGGCTCCTCCCAGTACCGGGAACCAACAGGTTGTTCCAGAAAGCTGTCTATGGCTGTTGTGTCCTCCCCACAGAGATCGTTCAAAGCTGCCCAACGGAAGAGATAAACACCAGTGAATATTTAGTGCCCATTACCACCAGAAACCAGCAGCCCCGAAGGACCGAGATCAAATATCAAGCAGAAGAAATGGGAGGAAAAGGCAGATCCACACGCCATCTGTGTCACCATATCCACGGCACTGTACAATCCTGTCACAGCGGTTGCAGGGAGAAATCCCTTCTGCATTCCTTTCTTCCATGTGGTCTCCGGTCTTTGCCACTTACATTCTTCCAGGTGCTCGGTGAACTTTGAGAACATGGATGCTCATTGTCAGAGGGAGAGTCCCTCACTCCACATCCCCTGGTGCTCTGCAAGTTAACTGCTTCCCTTGGAGCTGCTTGAAAGCCCTCCAAGAGGAAGCGGTGTGTTTGCACTTCCCCTCCCCGGGGTGGACACAAAGGAGAGCTGCACAGGAGCTGGATCTCTAAACCTCGGCTTGCATCCTGGCAGTCAGTGCAAGTGCTCAGGCGGCCTCCCTGGACTAGCTGGCAACTCCTCCCTCCCTACAGTCAGTCACAGTGACACTTGAAAGCTGGGCTGAGCTTCCTGCTATCCTCCGTCAAGCACGCCTGGAGCATGGAGCTTCAGGAGTCCTGCAAAGAAAAGAACAAGGGGAAAAAAATGGGGGGGAGGAGTGTTAGGGCTCTGCTGAGGGGAGAGAGCCTGCCCCTCCCTACAAGACCCTGACCCCCCTCTGCACCCCACCCGATGCTGTTTTTGCCCTCTGTTAATCCAGGATTAACCTACAATCAAAGTTTAAGCAAATTACCCAGAGCTTTGCCAATAGCCATTGAAAGCTTCTTTCTCCCTCACTGAAGCTGCCCGCATAGGCCAACCCTCCAGAGCACACCTTCCTGCCAGCAGCATTCCGACAGACCTGCCAAGGCTTGGAAACTCGCAGCCTCCCCTGCAATCCAGGGTGTTGCTCGGGTAAACTGGCATTCAGAGCACCAAGAGGAAGAAAATAAAAGCTTCCTCTAGGAACACAGTTGCACTGAGTTAGCGGATTACAGAGGCGTCTGACCCCCAAAGGGTGAGCAAGAGACAAGGCCGCTCCATCTCCCAAGCACTTGATTTCATTGTCTCAGACTTTATTTGAAGAACATTCTGCAGTTCAAAGCAGTAACTGTAGCCACCCCACCAGGAAAGCTCCTGTGTAACAGACTAGCATGGAAACAAACCCTTTCCTTCACCTTGAAGGGTCACTAGTCCCTGCCAACGAGGGACAGATTATTTACTTACCTGAGGACATGAAGTTTCCAGAATTGGCCAAAGCATCTTATTATTGAATCAGAGAAGGGAAGGGAAACTTACTAGGTCTTAAGAGTATCTCTGGGGCCAGTGCAGGACTGCTCCCCAGCTCTCTTAGCACTCCCAGTCTAGCTGTGACCAGCACCACACACTTTGCCCTTCAGAGAGCCCAAAACACTCCTAGTCCCTTGGGGGAGGGACTGCCTCTTTGTTCTCTATTTGTACAGCCCCTAGCACAATGAGGGCCTGATCCATGACTGAGGCTCCTTGATGGGGCTCCACGGTAATACACATAATAATGCAAGGTGGGTCAGAATTATTATCCCCATTTTACCAATGAGTAAACTGAGGCACAAAGAGGTGTCCAAGGTCACAGCCAGTCTGTAACAGACCTGGGAATGGAACCCAGGTGTCCCAACTTCTAGTATTCTACTACAACCACAAGACCACCTTTTCTCCCATACACCACTTCCCATGGGAGAGCACTGTGCACAACCGAAATCACACAGTGGGGCGGTCCCTAATATTCGCCAGCCTTTTTCTAGTGTATTCTTGGTACCATCCATTCAGGACAGATCAACAGTGAGAGCAGAACTTGAGCTAAACACCACACACTCAGCCAGTCAACAGGAGTCACAGAAATATAGAAACTGCCAAACTGGACAGACCCATGGTCCATCTAGCCCAGTAACCCATCTCGGACAGTGGTCAGCACCAGATGCTTCAGAGGAACGTGTAAGAACCCCACAGGAGCAGACATGGGATAATCTACCCGCTATTAAGTCTCACCCTCGTCTCTCTTAGTTAAACATTGATTTAAGCCTGGAAGCAGGAAGCTGAGCGTGTTGGGGCTTGCCCATTTTTCCGGGGGGGCCCCCCAATTGGCCAGGGCCCCGTTGGCCAAACCATCACTGCTAGTGCAGACAGTATTCCAGATGAGGCCACACCACTGATTTACACCACTGGGCAAGAGACCCAAAAGCGTATGCCGGTAGCTGCATAAAACAGCACCTCTGTTACAACAGACGTATATGCATCTGATGAAGTGGGTATTCACCCACAAAAGCTTATGCTCCAATACGTCTGTTAGTATATAAAGTGCCACAGGACTCTTAGCCTCTGTTACAACACTAACTCACAAGAACTTCACAGCAGCAGACAGCCAGAATACTGTAGCCACTGGGATTTGTTTCAGAGCAGTTTCAGCTTGCTTCTTGAAGTGATCAGCCTGATCCATGTGCCTG
Source organism: Lepidochelys olivacea (assembly GCF_965140295.1). Lineage (NCBI taxonomy): Eukaryota > Metazoa > Chordata > Testudines > Cheloniidae > Lepidochelys > Lepidochelys olivacea. The sequence goes on along the minus strand of NC_140412.1, from coordinate 3,244,906 downwards.
GTGGAAATGTGTGTCTGCACAGTATGACAAGTGGAAAAAAGGGGCTCCCATCACAAACAGGAGGAACTAAATCAGAACAGCTCAGGAGAAATGCCATATATAGCACGACAAACAAGAATTCCTGTGACACCCATAATCTCCCTCTGAAAGCCAAAATCACTACGGAAAAACAAACAGGAATGTGCTTAGTTCGTCCTTAAGGCTCACATTCACTGGGAAGTGGGGGGGAAGGCTGAAGAATTTCACCACAATTCTGAACCTCATTAAACATTTTTAGGTTTAGCTTAAACCTTTGGCACCGAGAGCAGACATATGTTGACAAGGAAAATGCACTAGGCAGATGCAAATTAAAGAGACAAAACCTTAATTTTGCATTAAGGCACATTATATCTTACCACCATAAGAACAAAACCAGGGCTCTCTGCCCTATTTCCTGTGGCACCTAAAACACTGATCCGGGCGGCCAGGAAGCAGGAGAGGCAGTGATACAGCATGTATGGTCCTAACAGAAGATAAAATGCTACTTTTTTCGAAAGACCTTTCTAGACTATGACTGTTGTGGCTAGAATGGTTGCTCTACGTGTAGCACTGTGTAGTGACAGAATATGTCAGAATCTAATCTCAATTCCACTGATGTAAATCCAAAATAATTTCACAGACATCAGTAGAGTTACTCTACATTTACTCTGGTGGAACTCCTTAAATCAGAATCAGATAGAGGGATCTCACATTTCATATAGCACCTTTCCTTCATAATCAAAAAGGCTGACAAAGGAGGTGCTGTCGTCATCATGAATAGGTCGGAATATGAACAAGAGGCTGCTCGGCAGCTCTCCAACACCACTTTCTACAAGCCATTACCCTCTGATCCCACTGAGGGTTACCAAAAGAAACTACAGCATTTGCTCAAGAAACTCCCTGAAAAAACACAAGAACAAATTCGCACAGACACACCCCTGGAGCCCTGACCTGGGATATTCTATCTGCTACCCAAGATCCATAAACCTGGAAATCCTGGGCGCCCCATCATCTCAGGCGTTGGCACCCTGACAGCAGGACTGTCTGGCTATGTAGACTCCCTCCTCAGGCCCTACGCTACCAGCACTCCCAGCTATCTTCGAGACACCACTGACTTCCTGAGGAAACTACAATCCGTCGGTGATCTTCCTGAAAACACCATCCTGGCCACTATGGATATAGAAGCCCTCTACACCAACATTCCACACAAAGATGGACTACAAGCCATCAGGAACAGTATCCCCAATAATGTCACGGCTAACCTGGTGGCTGAACTTTGTCCTCACCCATAACTATTTCACGTTTGGGGACAATGTATACCTTCAAATCAGCGGCACTGCTATGGGTACCCGCGTGGCCCCACAGTATGCCAACATTTTTATGGCTGACTTAGAACAACGCTTCCTCAGCTCTTGTCCCCTAACGCCCCTACTCTACTTGCGCTACATTGATGACATCTTCATCATCTGGACCCATGGAAAAGAAGTCCTTGAGGAATTCCACCATGATTTCAACAATTTCCATCCCACCATCAACTTCAGCCTGGACCAGTCCACACAAGAGATCCACTTCCTGGACACTACGGTGCTAATAAGTGATGGTCACATAACCACCACCCTATACCGGAAACCTACTGACCGCTATTCCTACCTACATGCCTCCAGCTTTCATCCAGACCACACCACACAATCCATTGTCTAGAGCCAAGCTCTACAATACAACCCCATTTGCTCCAACCCCTTAGACAGAGACAAACACCTACAAGATCTCTATCAAGCATTCTTACAACTACAATACCCACCTGCTGAAGTGAAGAAACAGATTGCCAGAGCCAGAAGAGTACCCAGAGTCACCTACTACAGGACAGGCCCAACAAAGAAAATAACAGAACGCCACTAGCCATCACCTTCAGCCCCCAACTAAAACCTCTCCAACGCATCATCAAGGATCTACAACCTATCCTGAAGGACGATCCATCACTCTCACAGATCTTGGGAGACAGGCCAGTCCTTGCTTACAGACAGCCCCCCAACCTGAAGCAAATACTCACCAGCAACCAAACACCACACAACAGAACCACTAACCTAACTAAGGTCAGGCTTGACAAAGCCCTGGCTGGGATGATTTAACTGGGAATTGGTCCTGCTTTGAGCAGGGAGTTGGACTAGATGACCTTCTGGGGTCCCTTCCAACCCTGATATTCTATGATTCTATGATTCTAACCCAGGAACCTATCCTTGCAACAAAGCCTGTTGCCAACTCTGTCCACATATCTATTCAGGGGACACCATCATAGGGCCTAATCACATCAGCCACACTATCAGAGGCTCGTTCACCTGCACATCTACCAATGTGATACATGCCATCATGTGCCAGCAATGCCCCTCTGCCACGTACATTGGTCAAACTGGACAGTCTCTACGTAAAAGAATAAATGGACACAAATCAGACGTCAAGAATTATAACATTCAAAAACCAATTGGAGAACACTTCAATCTCTCTGGTCACGTGATTACAGACCTAAAAGTGGCAATTCTTCAGCAAAAAAACTTAAAAAACAGACTCCAACGAGACTGCTGAATTGGAATTAATTTGCAAACTGGATACAATTAACTTAGGCTTGAATAGAGACTGGGAGTGGATGGGTCATTACACAAAATAAAACTATTTCCCCAGTTTATCCCCCACCCCACCCCGCACTGTTACTCAGATGTTCTTGTCAACTACTGGAAATGGTCCACCTTGATTATCACTACAAAAGGTTCCCCTCCCCCCGCTCTCCTGCTGGTAATAGCTCACCTTAAGTGATCACTCTGGTTACAGTGTGTATGGTAACACCCATTGTTTCATGTTCTCTATGTATATAAATCACCCCACTGTATTTTCCACTGAATACATCCGATGAAGTGAGCTGTAGCTCATGAAAGCTTATGCTCAAAGAAATTTGTTAGTCTCTAAGGTGCCACAAGTCCTCCTTTTCTTTTTGCGAATACAGACTAACACGGCTGCTACTCTGAAACCTTTCCTTCAGAAGCATCTCAAAGATTTTTACCATATATACAGAAGTTATTTTGTCCAACACTGAAATACAGCCACCTCTGAGATTAAATGCAGCAGCTGTTTAACAGCAGCTGAATGATACACAACAGCTTAGGAGTGGAGTGTCCGTTAAAACCACAGTGGAGGAAGCCGGGGGCGGGGGAGGAAGGAGCAGCAGGCAGAATGTAACTTCCAAATTGGAAGGTGCCCAGGATTGCGAGCAAGTAGTAGCTGGGTCCTTGTCAGCACTCCTAACACTATGCTGAGGTGTTAGTTCAATCCTGACTCAGAAGAATGTTGAATCACCGACACCCTTTTCCTGCAGCACCTGGATGTCTTCTCTAACCAGTGACCAAAACAGGCTTAGTTTAGGAGCAGGGATGCCAGAACAGGGCGGGCCAGGGAGCATGACTCCCACCTTTTCTGGGCCATAAGGACAAGTGACAGGGGTCGGGGTGCAGAGGGGAGCAAGCGGGGGGTGAGGTCTTGGAGGGAAAGAGGTGGCACAGGAACAGGGCCTTGGGGAAAGAGATGGTGCGAGGGCAGGAGCATGGAGAGAAGGGGCAGTGTGGGGGCACAGCATCGGGGGGGGCAAGGCCATGGTTTGGGCGCCTGTGGCCCCCACACTTTTAGGGCACTTCCGCCACTCCTGTTTAGGAGATGGATGAGATCACAGCCTGATGGAGCAAACAGCATATTCCTGAAGACTATGGAGAGTTCCATGAAAACCTGCTCTCCAGTCAAAGGGCAAATACACAGGATTGCTGGATTATTTCGTATATTTAAGAGATCTGATCCCCATTGTTCGGTTGTTTAATAAGATTAACTGCCACGGGACAATTTTTTAAACTGGGGACTCAGAGTATGGATTGGTCATGGCAAACTATGATTTTGCATATATTAAAACAGTGGCACCCTCAGCTCACAAAAAGAATGAGAGGTACTTGTGGTATTCCTCGTTCTTTTTGCTGATACAGACTAACACGGCTACCACTCTGAAACCTCAGCTCACAGGCATTCCTGCATGCTTGTACTGTTTTCACCTTTGGACAACCTATTTTGCTGTCTCCTGCTGTTCTATTTATGTCAACTGTAAACTCCTCTGGGCAGGGATTCCACCTCGTGATTTCCTTGTTTTGTAAAGCATCACTCACAATTATGGTGTCAGTCATAAATAATAGTAAGGCTAAAGTTAGCAAAAACAAGGAATAGCACAAAAGATTTCCCCCAGATGGCTCTATTAATGTACCTCGGTCATTTCTTACAACACTGCAGAGTTATTGCAGTCCTGCACAACCACACAGACTTGCCAGAGTACCTCAATCCAGTCCCACCTAATATTCCAGTCCTGGGAGCTCCAGACCTCTGCCAAAGCCCTCCTGACACAGCTGGGTCAAGCAAATTTGAGAAATCCTGCCAAACCTTTCAATTGCCTCCAACCCCAAAAGCCAAGATTCAATGCATCACTTTCTTTCCCCACACCTGACCCAAACTGCTAGCCAGACCTGCTGACTGGGGAGGAGACAGCATTCAGTCAGGGAAAGAGAAGCAGGTGATGTGTTTTGTGGAAGGAGTTATGGGAATGGTGGATGGCTGAAAAACAAGGAGTGGACACTGGGAAGTCTGCTGCACGCCCCTGCCAGGAGCAGGGCTTTGACAAAGTAGGAGAGTCTGTTTTCCAGCCAACTCAGTCTCCCTATTGTAGAAACTTTCAGTCAGGGGGTGGGGGAATCTTTCATTCTACACTGGGACAAACAAAAAAACCCATATTTTTCACAGGAGGAAAAATTCTGAAAAATTCCAGAGAACAAATGCAAAATTTTTCAGCCTGGCTCCAGCTGCCCAACTCCCTGGGCTGCTGCCTCCTGGGGTTGCCCGCTCAGAAAAGGTTCCATCAGAACATTTTTGACCAGCTTTGGTAGGAGATACTTTAATTCCCTAAAGCGCTCAAGGTATTACCACGGACCTCTTAGTCAGCACAAAGCAGCTCATTGCCACACCACGTGGCCCTGGGGCCAGGGCACTTGCATTTCTACCTGTTCTTACTGAGGGGTCAGCACCTGGACCCAGTGTTACACCAATAAAATAAAAACCAGCAGGATCTTATTAAAGGGGAAAAGGCAAAATACCACATTTATTGTGAATACAGAAAGAATCATAGTAAGCAGTTAGTTATAGCTATAACATTCCATTCAATCTCATCTTTATTCACACATTCATTCATACACACACACACACACACAGGTTCTGCAAGGTTGTTATCATAGTTACCAGCCTTACTGTTGCTCGTGCCAGGCCACTGGCCAGGTGGCCTGGACACGAAGAGGGAGCTGGGTCTTGTCAGATGCACATCTGACACTCCTGGAAGTTGGTTTACAGAATCAGATCCCAAAGTTCTCAGTTTCTAGAGTCCATTTTTATAAGAATTTCTTCCTATGCCAGTCTATGGGATTTGCTTCATCATGCTGTTGCTGAATCAATCAGCAGATGGCACATTCCTGACGGCTCCCTGTTGTTCTTCGGTTCACCCATCCTTGATGCTGTTGGGTAGATTCCAGTCTGCCTTCTGGTTGTTTCCACTTGATGCCTTCTTCGGCTGATGGACACTGGATTCTTAGGCTGGCACCTCCCTGATCATTCATTTATTATCCACAGCAACCATCCATCCACATACATCCTCTATCTCTATTTTAATCACAATTGTTAACAAAGAAAGATAAATACAACAAAAGGGCGGGGAGTCTGTGTATGCTGTTTCTGTTGTTACAAAGTATCGCTTTGAGTCTCTCTCTGTGTAAGTAGTTGTTATAAAGTATTGCTTTGAGAACAGACTCTGTCTTAGGATGCCTTCTCTAATTGCCTTCTATGACGAGATAACTGGTTCTGTGGATGAGGGGAAAGCAGTGGACGTGTTGTTCCTTGACTTTAGCAAAGCTTTTGACACGGTCTCCCACAGTATTCTTGCCAGTAAGTTAAAGAAGGATGGGCTGGATGAATGGACGATAAGGTGGATAGAAAGTTGGCTAGATTGTCGGGCTCAACGGGTAGCGATCAATGGCTCCATGTCTAGTTGGCAGCCGGTATCAAGTGGAGTGCCCCAAGGGTCGGCACTCAGGCCGGTTTTGTTCAATATCTTCATTAATGATCTGGAGGATGGCATGGACTGCACCCTCAGCAAGTTTGCAGACGACATTAAACTGGGAGGAGAGGTAGATATGTTGGAGGGTAGGGATAGGATACAGAGGGCCCGAGACAAATTAGAGGATTGGGCCAAAAGAAATCTGATGAGGTTCAACAAGGACAAGTGCAGAGTCCTGCACTTAGGACGGAAGAATCACATGCACCGCTTCAGATTAGGGACTGAATGGCTCGGCAGCAGTTCTGCAGAAAAGGACCTAGGGGTTACAGTGGATGAGAAGCTGGATAGGAGTCAACAGTGTGCCCTTGTTGCCAAGAAGGCCAATGGCATTTTGGGATGTATAAGTAGGGGCACTACCAGCAGATCAAGGGACGTGATCGTTCCCCTCTATTCGACATTGGTGAGGCCTCATCTGGAGTACTGTGTCCAGTTTTGGGCCCCACACTACAAGAAGGATGTGGAAAAATTGGAAAACGTGCAGCAGAGGGCAACAAAAATGATTAGGGGACTGGAACACATGACTTATGAGGAGAGGCTGAGGGAACTGGGATTGTTTAGTCTGGGGAAGAGAAGAATGAGGGGGGATTTGATAGCTGCTTTCAACTACCTGAAAGGGGGTTTCAAAGAGGATGGATCTAGGCTGTTCTCAGTGGTAGCAGATGACAGAACGAGGACTAATGGTCTCAAGTTGCAGTGGAGGAGGTTTAGGTTGGATATTGGGAAAAAAATTTTCACTAGGAGGGTGATGAAACACTGGAATGGGTTCCCTAGGGAGGTGGTGGAATCTCCTTCCTTAGATATTTTTAAGGTCAGGCTTGACAAAACCTTGGCTGGGATGATTTCGTTGGGGATTGGTCCTGCTTTGAGCAGGGGGCTGGACTAGCTGACCTCCTGAGGTCCCTTCCAACCCTGATATTCTATGCTTCTATGTACTAACACAATTAGCAGCTTGCAAGTTTCACACTCAGAGGGAGAAACAGTAAAAACAAGAGACCAAAAAGCAAGAGACCTCTTAATTAGTAATACCCTGGAATTTAAACTATGGGGAATCAAACTCATTTGTGATTTTAATACAGAACTTCTTTAATATGATGCAACATAACACCAGGGGTCCCCGTAGCTGCAGGTACACACTGAGCAGGCAGCAGTGCCAGTTCCCTGTATCCCGGTCAGACTGCCAGGTGTACCGATTTCTGGGATGGTTTCATGCGGTGGGTGAACATTCGCTAGGACCAAATTCATTTCACTTGTGGTCAAAGTGTCTTTATCTTTAAGACTGTGTGTACCAATGCAGCAAGAGCAATATTGCATGAACTGCAGTCACACCTGCCTGCCTCCGTAAAGAGCTGGGTTCTATTTCCAATTCTGCCACTGACTCACTGCGTAATTTTGGTCACCTAACCTCCCCATCTGTGAGATGGGAATAATGCCACTCACCTACCTCTGTAGAATGGTTTGAGATCTATAGATGGGAAGTGCAAAATAGTTGAGCCATATGGGCGGCTGTTGAAATGTGCAGACCCAGGAATGTTTTCAGCTAAAGGCTTCCTAACAGCAGCAAGAGCTTCAAGCATTCAGCACCAGGCTGAGGGACTGGGGCGAGGGTGGGAGGAGAAGTCTGTGAACTTAAGGGGTTCCACAGACATCAGAAATTTTCCCAAACTTTCACTCTTGAGGTCAGCTTTTCCTCTTGACACTCCAGACAGTAACATGGCTCTGCCCATACCCAGGTCAGGGAACCACCACAGGGCCTAACACCTGGTAAATCTGCAGCAGAAGAAAAGCAGCAGCAATTGCCAATATCAGTGTTCAATTTTAAGCAGAAGCCAAAAGTTTGGTTCTGGTCTGCAGGAGGGGAGGGAACACCACACTTCCAGCAACAAACGAGGTGTCAGCAGCAAGAAAGGAGTGTCTGGTGCTCCAAGAGAGTAAAACCAGATTCAAAACCACTCAGAGGGTTTAACTGATGCCCGTGGAAAACAAGAGATTTGGGGGAAACAGGAGATAGCCAGCTTAGACTTTTCAGGCTACGTGCCTCACACCTGAGGCTGGCAGGAACCAAACGTGCAGCAGAAACAGTGTGCTAAGCTAAGTGAGGGGGAATGCCATGAGATGCCCCACAGGTCTTACGCATGAGTGGTGGGGATGAGTTCCAATATGACTCACATTCAGTCCTACCAAGTCAAAGAAACTCAGCACAATGCAGGGCCTCGAAAGAGGGGAACAGAAATCCTGAGGACCTTTCTGGTTGGGATGCTTTTCCTTCCCATGGTGGAACAAGGCTACAGAGCTAAATACTCCAGCAGAAAACATTTTTTATAAGATCTCATACAACATTACTAAAGGGTCTGCATTATGTGCAAGCCACAGACTAAGCCCAGGTCTATACTCAGAAGCTTACAGTGACATAGCCGTACTGAGACGTCCGTGCCACTGTCAGAGTGCCCGTGTGTCGCGTTATGCTGACGGGAGAGAGCGCTCCTGTCGACATAACAAAGCCAGATCAATGAGCGGCACTAGCTATGTCAGCAGGAGAGCGCCTCCCACCGACATAGCGCTGTGCACACAAGCACTTATGCCGGCAAAACTTATGCCGCTCAGGGAGTGGTTTTTTCCACACCTCTGAGCAACAAAAGTTTTGTCACCATAAGTGCTAGTGTAGACATGGCCTAACACAAACCTGGTCTCTGGACAGCTGAATCACCTTTCTGAATCTTTGGCAATCATACAGCCTCCAGCCTTCACCACTGATTTACATACGCCAACTACTAAACTATTGATGACCAAATAAATCCAGTCATTTCTTAGGACTGTTCCAACCCAAGGCTTTAGTGACACTAGGGGGTCACAAGTACCAGTGGACCAACACCCTTTGTGAGAGACCCCACTGCTCTTGTGAGAGCTTGACCTAGCCCAAGAATGACATTAGGAAAATCTCCCTGTCGCGGCAGATTAATCAATTGTCTGAGATGCACAAGAAGTGAATTTGTCAAACCCCAAAAAGTAACACACAGGCTTCTTAAACATAATTTCTTTACCCAAATGAACAACACAAAAATTCCTTATGCCCACGAAGGCTACAAACAATAACCCACACTCAGGATGTCTTGCCCCCCCACTACCACCACACACACCACCCGTGACAAAAGAGAATTCTAAATTCACCCATCTCTGGCCTCCAAGAGCACTTGTCTGACAGAGCTCTAACTGTTTCCACTGAATTCAGTGGCCAAACCAAAAAGGACTAGGAATGTCTAACTCTGTGTTCATTCCCCTGCATGGACTCCAGGACATACTTTCTAGAATTAGCCTTGGAAAACTAAAATAGCCTCTGAAATGTCTAAACCAAACAATGGCAACAACTGCTGCTTAAGATATCACCGCTACAGTGGCAGGTCTATAGCCAGCTGTTGGTTAGAGGAGAGGACTTGGACCTGTCATGTGGCTGGCTGAGATGATCCCATGAGGAACCACTTTTCATCACGGATTTTAAGCCTGGGACATTTATGAGTAGCTGCCTGTGTTAAAGCATCAGAGCCTTTGGTGAGTTGGACACTGTTATAAGGATTAATCAGGGCTCTGAAGGGAAAGTGATCTGAGGCCAGCACTGCAGCATACGAATCGCTGTCCTTCACTACCATACCACGTACCATCTGGTCATCACCAAATTTCCAAGTACTTGTGGGGAAACAAATGTACAAGGCATGGCTCCCCAGATCCAAACTGTAGGAGGTGAGTATTCAGTAGTCTGGAAACAAGAGTCACAGACCACATCAGTACCTGGGCAGCAAAGAAATCTGCTTAACAAAGGAGATGCTTCCCTTTTTGCAGTTTCTGGGGAAAGATACCTTCTCTTCACAGCTCTCATCAACACAGCTCTTTTGCAAACAACATTTTAGTTATATTTTGTATTAAGTAAGAGTGTTTTTGAGGCAGGATTCTCTCAGAACACTTCAATTCCCATAGCACTGGTGACACTGTCCCTGGATAGCTGACGATGGGCACTTTACTGCCAGAAAAATAACAACACATTGGGGTTCCACAGGGATCTGTTCTGCGTCTGCTGTTATTTAATATCTTTATTAAATTACCTGGATGTAGAAACAGAAAGCATACTGATCACATTTACAGATGACACAAAGCTGGGGGTCGAGGGGGAGGTTACAAACACTTCGGAGGATAAAGTTCAAATTCAAAGAGATCTTGATAAATTGGAGAACTGGGCTACACAACAAAATGAAATTCAGCAAAGACAAATGTAAGGTGCTACACTTAGAGAAGAAAACCCAAATGCACAAATACAGAATGGGGGATAACTGGCTTGGCAGCAGCACGGCTGAGAAGGATCTGGGCGTCTTGTGGATCACAACCTCAACACGAGTCGTCAATGTGATGCTGTTGCAAAAAAACCAAATGCAATTCTGGGTTGCATTAACAGAGGCACAGCGTGCAAGTCACGGGAGGTGACAGTACCACCCTACTCGGCACCGATTAGACTTCAGCTGGAGAGCTGTGTCCAGTTTTGGTCACCGCCATATAGAAAGAAAACTGGAGAGAAACTGGAAAGGAGCCAGAGGCGAGACACAAAGATGATCAAAGGGCTGGAACGCAAGCCAGATGAGCAAAGGCTGAAGGAACTGGGTATGTTTAGTTTGGAAGAGAAGAGATTGCGGGGGGGGGGGGGGGAGACATGATAGTGGTCTTCAAATACTCGAATGGCTGCCATAAAAAGATGGAGAAAAGTTGTTCTCCTTTGCCACAGGGGGCAGGACAAGAGGCTGTGGGTTCGAACTCCAGCACAGCAGATTTAGATGAAATCTCAGGAAAAACTTCCTAACTGTAAGAACACTAGGAGAATGGAACAAACTGTCAAGGGAGGTCATGGAAGCTCCTTCACTGGAGGTTTTCAAAAGGAGGCTCACTAGCCATCTGTCTTAGATGGTTTAGAGACAACAAATCCTGCATCTTGGCAGGGGTTAGACTAGATGACCCTTGCACTCCCTTCTAACACTATGGTTCTATGATACTAAGATAGAGAGAAGAATTGAGTGATTGGTCCTGAAGGGATTGATTTATAAGAAGAGATTTATAAGAACTGAATCTGTTTAGCTTGGCTAAGTGAGGATAAACGTCTACAAATTTTTGAAGGGTGCAAACATCAAGTAGAAAGAATTATTTACAGTGCCGCCCAAGGAGAGAGAAAGTTAAGCTTCGAATTTCTCAATTTAGGACAGACACCAAGAAGTGTTTCCTGACAGCAACATGGATAAAAATCAATTATTTAAAATAAATAGATAAATCAGAATTATTTTATTTAAATTGATTTTTAATTATTTAAATTATACCTTTTTTAAAAAAAAACTTGTTTATAATGAAATCTGAGTTTAATAAAAAATATGTTAAAACCCAAACTTCTTATAATTTAGTTGTAAATGTGGAACATGTTTTGATAAGAGAAGTTTATGTAAACAAAACATTTAAGGTTATTTTGTTTAATAAAAATAAATTTTACATGCTGTTTTGTGTTTAATTAAATTACAGTTACCATCCTAATGCAGCTTGACACAAATCATAAGCAAAAAGTTAATTATCTAATAAATAAGCAACATATCATTTACCATTTTCTAACATACTAAAGGTATACAATTAATAAGAATCTGACAATATTAAGCTATATAATTGCTCAACAAATGTATGTATAGCATACCCTCCAAGGTAGCAAAACAATATACCAAATTAGTGTAAAGGCTCTACTGAGTTGTAAATCAATTTAATAGCTATATCAACCAATGAGAATGCATCTTTCTTTAGAAAATAACTGAAGTACAAATGGAAAAATTGATTAAAATTGATTATTTAAATCGAGACTTTCCACTTGGTGATTTAAATGCCTGGATTTAAATCAATCCACCCTGCCTAACAATGAAGTCTAGAGACTGTAAAATAGTCTCCTAAGGGAAGTGATGGAAACCTCAGCTGAAAGTGACCTGGGCAAGGCATTAGAGCATATACTTTTGGAAATGGTACCCACCCAAAAAGAGGTATGAACTCCAGGGGACCACTAACCCTTTCCATCTCTTATTTCTGTGACTTCAGGTCTCTTTGTGCACTGAGCCCTGAAAGGCTGAGGACGCCACTCCAGCTTGGCAAAAGCAATCAGGCAGCCCGGACAAATGCAGGCAGACAACCAAAGAGCAAGGTTAAGGAGAACTGTGCTGCTGTTCCTTTGAACGTTCCTTTGAACATCTACTGGAAGCATAGAGCACAATATTTTACCTCCATGCAGATGCCCTTCTCTGTCCTGCTCTGAAAGCTCATCTTTTCTTTTAATGCTTTTCTCTCTGAAAGCTGGCAGCGGCGCAGGTTGCTTGGGCTTTGTTTTTGAGACCAACCAGCAGAAATCATGCCTTGGAGCGCACTAGCCTTGCCTTGGAGCTTCAGGGAGTCACTTGACATCACTTGCCAGTGATGTCACTTTCCGGTGGACAAATGAAACAAGGTTAAAGACAGAAGAGTGAGGCAAGAACTCCACTGAGAAATGGCAGCTCAGACACCACGAACGCCATCCTACCTGGAAACAGAAGGCACTCAACCAAACACTAGGCCAGAGAGTTGAGGGACTGTTTCATAATATGAAATATTTACATATAGAGCAAGTGAACATGCGGCCTGATAGCTGACTGTCATGCTTGGCTGCATCAGGATGGTTAGCTCGATGGCACGGTTATTGCGCACCATAGCAGGAGAAAGGAGGACTGGGGCTATTTAAGATTTAAGATAGATGTAGTGCATAATGGCCACAGTTTTCAAACGAAGGGCCCTACAGTCATGTGCCCCCAGGAGTGCTGAGCTCCTGCAGCTTCCCCTTAAGCCACTGCTGTGTGGGTGCTCAGCACTTTTGAAAAGCAGAACAATCTAGTTAGGTGCCCTGCTTTAAGTACTCACGTGGGAAAAACGTGGCCAAAGGCAGATTTATGTCAGGGCGCTTCCACAAAAGTATGTTCCTAAGGATGGGAACTGCAGGTTGTTACCATTGGTAAAGTCTCAGCCACACACCTCCCAAGCAAGCAGAGGCCCTTCCACAAAGAAGCTTCCCAAATTTGCCCAGCTGAGGAATACAAATGACAACTTGTCTGGCACTTGAGCGTGGTGCCTAATATGCATGAAATGGAGCAGAATGCAGCTGCTCTGACACTACAGACCAGCCGAGCCCTGGGTCAGGGTGGGTGTTAGCAAGACCTCGCAAAGCAGTAGGGTTTGGAGCTCAGACCCTACTGAGATGCACAGGTCTGACTGCTGGGAAGTTTTTAATCGAGATTGAGCCTAAATTTTCTCTCTCATTTCCTTCCTCTCTCTTACTAATACTTCTAACCACCCGCCCCTCCACCCCTGTATCACTCTGAATAATTGCTCCCTCTGATACATGCTTAATTTGCTTATTCTCCTCCCCCATCTAACCTTGCAGCCTCTGATCATTGTTGTTGCTCTCCCCTGAACTCCGTCTAATTGATCAGCATCTTTCTGGTAACATGGTTCCCACAGTGCATTAAATATTCCAGGTCTGGTCACCCCAGAGCTCCTGAGAAAGGGGTAGTTATCTCCATATGCATTTCATACGTCACACTGGACTTTTAGTAAGCTTAGCGCACTGTAAGCTCATTTCTCCTTGTTCCCCACTATCACCCTTATAACTCTGTCACTCCCGCAGTGAGGAGCGGAAGCAGAATTTGGTCATACATGTCGTAATTTCCCATGATTTACTGAAATCTAATATCCTCGTACTACAGCTTTCTGTGAAGCCAGTCCTTATTCATCCAAGCGTAAGAGTACCATTGTGCAACAAGTACATCACGCTTTGGGACTGCCTTAGTGCTGACCAGATGAACAATAACAGCCCCCACATTGAGCAATCCTACCAAACCCAACCAGCACTTGAGCGTAATTATATAGAATGTTACGCCCCCAATTGCTTTCCAAACATTCATCGGCACAACATGCCTGGGAGGCAGGTATTTTACAGAAGAGGACACAAACATGTAAAAATCAAGGGACTTGTCCAAGTTCCCAGAGGCAATATGTTGTGGAGTCAGGAAAAGAACTTAACTGGCTTCAAGGCTGAGCTTGATAAGTTTATGGAGGGCGTGTTGTGATGAGACTGCGTACAATAGCACGTAGCTAATCTGCGACTGCTAGCAGCAAATATTTGCAATGGCCGGGGATGGGACACTAGCTGGGGAGGGCTCTGAGTTATTACAGAGAATTCTTTCCCAGGTGTCGGGCTGATGGATCTTGCCCACATGCTCAGGGTCTAATTGATCACCATATTTGGGGTCGGGAAAGAATTTTTGCCCAGGTAAGATTGGCAGAGACCCTGGGAGGGTTTCGCCTTCTTCTGCAGCATGGGGCGCAGGTCACTTGCAGGTTTAAACTAGTGTAAATGGTGGATTCTCTGTAACTTGAAGTCTTTCAGTCATGATTTGAGGACTTCAGGAACTCAGCCAGAGGTTAGGGATCTATTCCAGGAATGGGTGGGTGAGGTTCTGTGGCCTGCAGTGTGCAGGAGGTCAGACTAGATCAGTGGTTCTCAAACTTTTGGACTGATGACCCCTTTCACACAGCAAGCCTCTGAGTGCGACCCCCTTCCTTATAAATGTAAAACACTTTTTTTTTATATTTAGCACTATTATAAATGCTGGAGGCAAAGTGGGGTTTGGGGGTGGAGGGTGACAGCTCACGACCCCCCATGTAATAACCTCACAACCCCCAGTTTGAGAACCTCTGGACTAGATGATCATGATGGTCCCTTCTGACCTTACAGTCTATGACCCTATGAGAACTCAACTCTGACTCCAAGTCGTCTGCCTTTATCCACAAGATGAAAAGGAGTACTTGTGGCAGCTTAGAGACTAACCAATTTATTTGAGCATGAGCTTTCGTGAGCTACAGCCCACTTCAAGTGAGCTGTAGCTCACGAAAGCTCATGCTCAAATAAATTGGTTAGTCTCTAAGGTGCCACAAGTACTCCTTTTCTTTTTGCGATTACAGACTAACACGGCTGTTACTCTGAAACCTCTCTTTATCCACAAGATAACATTCCTCAATTGAAGAAAAGCGTTATTTGATGGGACACAAATAGAGACATGCAACCCGGGCTTTTAAAGTTCAAAGCCCAGGGAGTGGCAGTTCTAATAAATCGTGTCAAAAATGTTATCAGAAACTCTCTGGCAAAGAACCAGAAATTTCAGGGTGAGGAGGAAATTCATAGCTGTAAAATCCTTTTTAAAAAGCTCTGTGGAGTTTAAAACAGAGGTAATCCAGTTACTTAGGTTAACACATTTTGCACTGCAATCTATACGCCACCGAAGTGATAGTAAATATAGTCCAGCCCATAATCCTCACTGGCCATGGACCTGACTTGTCATGCACTGACGAGAACCAGTTTAGTGATTTCTCAGAGAGCTCGAGTACTTACCACAAGCCTCATTGCCATGGCAATATGTGCTAGAAAAATTAACAAACAGCCTCCAGAGCAGAACAACATGGAGAACAACAAAGGGTGAAAATTCGGGGATTATTTTGCTGTTCTCCAGAACTAGGCCAAATGCTATACAGATCCAGTTTTATGAAGAAAACTGGTTTTAGCATTTTGCAGTCTACTTTGTCGCTCATTAACACATTTCCTGGTGAGCCACCTATTTCAGGGCTATGCTACACCCAGGAGAAGGAAGCTGATCACACATGCCGATGTATGCATGTGAATCCCATTAGCATCATAATACTTAATAGTACTTAGCACTTACATTGCTCTTTCCAGCCTCAAATGAGCTTCCAGACATCAGCTAATTAATAGGATCAGCAGAAGTAGGATGCACAGGACTGGAGGAGAGCAGTAGCATTGGGGTTTTGTACCAATTTAACGGTGTAACCCCCTAGCATGGACATGAGGATCATTCCGGCATAGAGGTGTTTATATCACTATTGCTTATTTCTGTAATTTACATCTATGCCTGTATAACTGCATCTACACTAGGAGGTTGAATTGATTTAACTACATCAGTTACTAGAGCGTACAAAAAAACTGCGTGTAGAAAAACCCTTAGTATTGCTCTGCACCTAGGGAAAATCTTGTTCTCCAACGTGTGCCATATAAATATGATGCACTTTGTACTAAGTAAATTCAGGTTATGTACATCAAGCTGTTAGTCACTAACACTGACTAACAATGCACCTGTCCTGGTTCAGAAGATAGAGAAAGGTACAGTCCCCACCCTGAGAAGATGGATATTAGAGGAGGAGGAGAAGCAGTGGGGTAGAGAGACCAAGCCAGCCACATTTCCATGGATTCCCAACCAGGCAAATAAGAACATGATAAAAGTATACAAACTAATGAATGGCCTAGAGAACACAGATCAAGAACTCTCTTCTCCCTCCCTGTTTTCTAACACAAGAACAGGGCACACAATTAAGTTAAAAGGTGGCAAATTCTAACTGACAAAAGGAAATATTTTTATACACAACATGTAATTAGACGTGGAACTCGTGAAATTATGTCACTGAAGCCAAGAACTTCACAAGGTTCAAAAAAGGCTGGACGTTTATTGGATAGTATTCAATATTATAACCCTGGATATTCTCGTTAACAAGCATTTTGGAAGGTATATTAAACCTCCTTCTTCGGGACTTAAACTAATCTCTAACTATTAGTGATTTGGATAAGACCTTCACAAGGAGCAGATTAACCCATATCTGCTTACTCTGGGACTTCTTAAACCTTCCTCTGTAGCATCTGGTGTTGGCCACTTTGAGAGACAAGATACTGGGCTAGATGGACCAGCAATCTGATCCAGTCTGGCAATTCCTATGTTCCACAGAGGCATTGGCAATGGAGCAGGAAGGGAACAGGCCTTCACAGGCCCCACTATGACCAGATCAACTAACTGGATTGAACTGGAAAAACATGGCTGGGGGGCCTTGCATTCTAATCAGGAAAGGAAAGGACCCTGGGAGGGAAGTGCAAGAAAAGTATTGCAAAAGGCATTGAAATGACACAAAAGTGGTGGAATTCAAATAGAATATGATGGGCAGAGTGGAAGTAGGGCACGGTTACTAAGCTTGCTAAAGCAAGTTGGGTGAAGCACCTGAACAGAAGAATGGAGCTGGGAAAATTAACAACTAACCACGTTCTGTGTCTATCTTCCGTGTTGCCTGTCCATTACATTTTGTATGACATCCTATTAGATTGTAAGCTCCTCGTCACTTACGTGTTTACACAGCACCCAGATCCTGACTGGGGCCACCAGAACATAAACATGAAATAATACATGAATAGCCATCACCCTCCCTTCCCCACGTTCTCACCTGCAGAACATTTCTCTGCTCCAGCTGTAGTTTCCCAAGCTGGGCAAAAACCCTCTCCTGCTGTTCCTGAGATATGGAAAAATGGGGAGAAGAAATATCTGCTACATTTTCAGTCTATAGGAATTCTCTTCTTTGCTTACTCGGATCAAGACCAACTGGGCTCCCCTCGACCCCGCCTGCCAGAAGTGTCAGGACACAGTGAAATGAGGGAAATAACAGTGCCACCAGCATTTCAAGTGTCACTTTAGACCAGGGGTCAGCAACCTTTCAGAAGTGGGGTGCCGAGTCTCCATTTATTCACTCTAATTTAAGGTTTCGCGTGCCAGGAATACATTTTAACGTTTTTAGAAGGTCTCTTTCTATAAGTCTATAATATATAACTGAACGATTGTTGTATGTAAAGTAAATAAGGTTTTTAAAATGTTTAAGAAGCTTCATTTAAAATGAAATTAAAAAGCAGAGACCACCGGACAAGTGGCCAGGACCTGGGCAGTGTGAGTGCCCCTGAAAACCAGCTTGCGTGCCGCCTTCAACACGCGTGCCATAGGTCGCCTACCCCGCTTTAGACACTGGTAATGACAGGTTTCAGAGTAGCAGCCGTGTGAGTCTGTATTCGCAAAAAGAAAAGGAGTACTTGTGGCACCTTAGAGACTAACCAATTTATTTGAGAATGAGCTTTCGTGAGCTACAGCTCACTTCATCGGATGCATACCGTGGAAACTGCAGCAGACTTTATATATACACAGAGAATATGAAACAATACCTCCTCCCACCCCACTGTCCTGCTGGGAATAGCTTATCTGGGAATAGCTTACACTGGTAATGGTGGCCCCTGCCATGAGACCCCTGTCCTCATCATACCCCCACCCCCTCCATACCCATCATGCCATGGTACCCCCACCCCCTCCATAGCCCAACTGACCCATGATAGGCCCCCCGGCCACAGCCCCCCAAGCACAGGCCCCCCCACCCCCTCCATACCCATCATGCCATGGTACCCCCACCGCCTCCATAGCCCAACTGACCCATGATAGGCCCCCCCGCCACAGCCCCCCAAGCACAGGCCCCCCCACCCCCTCCATACCCATCATGCCATGGTACCCCCACCGCCTCCATAGCCCAACTGACCCATGATAGGACCCCCCGCCACAGCCCCCCAAGCACAGGCCCCCCCGCCCCCTCCACAGCCCCCCCATCACAGGCCCCCCCGCCCCCGCCACAGCCCCCCATCACAGGCCCCCCCGCCCCCTCCACAGCCCCGCCCCAAGCACAGGCCCCAGGCCCCCTGCCCCCTGCCCCGGGGACGCTCCCGCTCCCGGCTGCACTCACCCGCCGCCGTCGGCAGGAGCCGGATCGCTCTCCGGCTCTCTCCCCGGTAGGGGCGGGTCGCCACAGCGCCTCGCCATAGCAACCATCCACACTTCCGCTCTGGGCGGAGCTCCCGCCGGAACTGGGCGGCTCAGGGCAGACGCCGGCGGCGCCATGTCGAGTGTGGGCGAGAAGCCGGGGGGCGGGGCCAAGGGAGCGCGGCCCCGCCCCCGCCGGTAGGGGGTGGGGCCAGGAGGGACAAAGGGCGGGGCTGGGGGCGACTTAGTGAAAAGCCTCGGGGCCTGGCTGGGGGCCCCATCTCTTCCCCCCGCCCCGGCCTCGGGGCCTCCACAGTGTCCCCATCTCCCCCCACCTCGGAGCCTGGCCGGGGGCCCCCATCTCCCCCCCCCGCCTTGGAGCTTGGCCGGGGGCCCCATCCCCCCCAAGCCCCATCTTGGGGCCTCCACAGTGTCCCCATCTCCCCCGCCTCGGAACCTGGCCAGGGCCCTATCTCCACCCCCTCCGGGCCTGGCCGGGGCCCCCATTTCCCTCCCGCCTTGGGGCCTGGCCGGGGGCCCCATCTCCCTCCACCCACCTAGGGGCCTCCACAGTGTCCCCATCTCCCCCGCCTCGGAACCTGGCCAGGGCCCTATCTCCACCCCCTCCGGGCCTGGCCGGGGCCCCCATTTCCCTCCCGCCTTGGGGCCTGGCCGGGGGCCCCATCTCCCTCCACCCACCTAGGGGCCTCCACAGTGTCCCCATCTCCCCCCACCTCGGAGCCTGGCCGGGGGCCCCCATCTCCCCCCCCCGCCTTGGAGCTTGGCCGGGGGCCCCATCCCCCCCAAGCCCCATCTTGGGGCCTCCACAGTGTCCCCATCTCCCCCACCTCGGAACCTGGCCGGGGCCCTATCTCCCCCCCTCCGGGCCTGGCCGGGGCCCCCATTTCCCTCCCGCCTTGGGGCCTGGCCAGGGGCCCCATCTCCCCCCACCCACCTAGGGGCCTCCACAGTGTCCCCATCTCCCCCCACCTCGGAGCCTGGCCGGGGGCCCCCATCTCCCCCCCCCGCCTTGGAGCTTGGCCGGGGGCCCCATCCCCCCCAAGCCCCATCTTGGGGCCTCCACAGTGTCCCCATCTCCCCCACCTCGGAACCTGGCCGGGGCCCTATCTCCCCCCCTCCGGGCCTGGCCGGGGCCCCCATTTCCCTCCCGCCTTGGGGCCTGGCCAGGGGCCCCATCTCCCTCCACCCACCTAGGGGCCTCCACAGTGTCCCCATCTCCCCCCACCTCGGAGCCTGGCCGGGGGCCCCCATCTCCCCCCCCCGCCTTGGAGCTTGGCCGGGGGCCCCATCCCCCCCAAGTCCCATCTTGGGGCCTCCACAGTGTTCCCATCTCCCCCGCCTCGGAACCTGGCCGGGGCCCTATCTCCCCCCCTCCGGGCCTGGCCGGGGCTCCCATTTCCCTCCCGCCTTGGGGCCTGGCCGGGGGCCCCATCTCCCCCCACCCACCTAGGGGCCTCCACAGTGTCCCCATCTCCCCCCGCCTCGGAGCCTGGCCGGGGGGCCCATCTCCCCCTGCCTGCCTCGGAGCCTCCTCTGTATCCCCATCTCCCCCTGCCTTGGAGCCTGGTCAGGGGCCCCATCTCCCCCCGCCTCTGGGCCTGGACAGTGTCCCCATCTTCCCCCGTCTCAGGGCCTGGACAGTGTCCCCATCTCCTCCCGCCTCGGGCCCTGGCTGGGGTCCCCGTCTCCCCTCATCTCGAGGCCTGGACAGTGCCCCCATCTCCCCCTGTCTCAAGGCCTAGCTGGGGGCCCTATCCCTTCCACATTGGGGCCTGGGCAGGGGCCCCGTCTCCTTCACATCACGTCTCCAGCTGGGTTTCCTGATCCACCCAGCTCAGAGTCCTGACCCACCTGCATCAAGGGTCCCAGGCCGCCCTGCCTTCATAAAGGGCCAGCGGGGTTTTCCAGGCCATCTGGGCCAGGGCCCCTATAGCCCTCAGCTCAGGCTCCGGCTGCCATTCGAATGCCGCCTGCCTATGTAGAGTTGGTGCCATTGACGGATGTCACTACCCCCCATATTTACACTTATACCCAGGGCCCAATCCTGCTCCAAGTGACTCCAATGGGAGCCCTTCGAATGGAGAACACGGCTCACACCACAGCAGGAGGCCTGAGTGATCTCACCAACCTGGACATTCCCCTCATATAAGTGGGACTGGACCAGTCTCAGAAAAAATACTCTAGCCAGCATCTGCTTTTTAATGGGATCCACTGGATCCTAGCACGAGGCACCAGCTGAACCCGTTCCCGGCACATTCTCTCCTTTCCCTGACCCCAGGCTCTCATGGAGTTAGACCAAGAGCTTTGCTCCTTTCAGTGCAATGTTTTCTTCCCACATTTCCACAGCCTTCGTTTCAGTCTTCAGTCTGCCTGGAGGGTTGATTTTTCTCCCTTGCAAGAGTATCTCTAGCTTTTACTTTGTGTTGCATTGATGGCTCTAGGTTAATTGTTGCTACTTCGGTAAAAGAAAAAGAAATAGAAAAATCCTATTCACAAACCATGGTACATTTCCACCCCTTTGATACCTGGATAAATTCATGTAAAATGTCATTGACTTTTTTACTCTTCCCTTTCCCAGAAATGCTCCTCTCCAGAGCCCTAGTGGTGGGTGCTGGCCACATATCTTTTGCTTCAGCCAATGGCCCTTGCCTAGCCAGTTTCCCCCTGGCTTGCATGCCCTAGCAAAGAGATTCCCGCCGGTGGGGGGTGCCCAAGGGCAGGGCATGACTGTTGCTCATGCTGGATCCTGACCTATATTCTCCTACTTTCCCCCCACAGTTGGGGCTACATAATGCTGCTCCCTGCAGTGTTCATGACCTCACACAGGGAGTACGAGAGAAACCGCCACTGCAGGGGGGTAGGGAAACCAGTCCCTGGGTGAGGGATGGAAGGAAGAAGAAAGCCCAGACAGCTGGGGAGGGCTCAGACTAGCAGGCAAGGGGGAAGGGGGGCCCAAAGTGGAGGTAGTGGGGCAGGACGGCCAGCCAGAGACATGCTGTGATCACTGGTAGAAACACAGCCGAGAAGAACAACTAGGAGCCGCGCTGGAGCTGGGGAGGAGGAGAGAGCTGGATAGGGAACGGGGAAGAGGCAGGAGGGGGAGCAAACCCAGAAGCAGACAGAGGAAAGGAGACAAGAAAGGAAAGGGCAGAAAGGAAAAGCCGGGAGAGTCAGAGGATGGGGCAGCAGCTTAGCCAAGGCAGGTCAGGAAGGGCGAGGACAGCTGGTGCTGATGCATTGGACAGGTGCGACCATGGCTGTTGTGAGAGCTCCAGGGGAAGGTTCAGTCCAAACCAAAAGAGCTGCTGCCATTGACGTCCCCCCTTTACTTTCCTGCGAGTATTTCTAGGAACACGGCTTTGTAAAACCCATTAGCAAACATACTCCATAGAGCCCCTAGGACCCCCCAGCGTCTTTCAGCACAACTCCCTATGCAGTAAATGTGCCAGAGAGCAGCAGTTCTCGGTTTTGGATATTAGGTGGATGGAAGAATAACATCAATAGTTCTCTGCACTGTCTGACTCCAGCCATGGAGGGGCTTCAGATCTGAAACACACAAGTGAATAGCCAGGAGGTGTAGCAACTGTTAGTTCTCCTTAGGGTCCCATGAACTTAGTTGGGACTTGGGGAATAGCCATGTCTCCTGGATGTGTCCCCCCGAGGCAGTTTCCAGTTCTAGCTCCGAAAAGGCAGCCGCGGATAGAGCGAAAACCCAGCTTCTCCTGGAGTCTCTGCATCACAGATCCTGCCTTTTCCAACCAAGGCTTACGTCGGCTTATTTTCATCCTGACTAGTCACAGACACTCAGCTTGGAGAGCACCTCTGCGGGTAGTGAGGGCTGGCTCCAACACCCAGTGCAATCCAGGGGAGTCTGCATTGTCTGCAAATGGAGCCTGGGAGCAGGTTCTCTCTCCTGCACAGTGGTTCCATCAGCAGCTTGCCACAGTGTCCGTCCCCCCACTCCAGCCTTGAGTAACCCCACGCCCAAGGAGGGCTCTCCACACCCTCCCTGCCTGCTCTCTCCCCTGCCCTAAAGATCCTCACAGTGACATTTTGTCCTGCTTCAGTTTCAGACTTGTTCTCGATGGAGAATTACCCCCCTGAAACACGTGCACACACTCTCCTCTGTGTTACACCTGGCCAGGTAGGGCTGTTTCCACGTTGCTTCTCCCTGCTCTTTATGCACAGACTGTTTGCCAGCACCCAGTAACGCTCCCCAGCAGCTCGGGACACAGAGCACATCCTGGCTGCAAACCTAGGGAGAGCTAGAATGGAGTTGGAACGTGGCCTCATCTCTCCTTATTTATTAACACTGACAGCAATTCACGTGTTCAAAGTGTTGTACCAATGGGAATTCCACACTGAACCGCCAACGCCAGCCGCACACTGGGGCACTAGGATCAGTGCAAATTCATTGGGGAGAGCGCCTCCTACTGAGCACCCCAAGCGCTGTGCTGGGGCATTGGGGTCAGCACTGACTGCAAGGCGAGGGAGCCTCCCGCCCTAAAATCATCCACACCCTCCCCTGCAGTCCAGCACCGGGCTCAGCACCATCTCAGGAGAATAGCCATTAAGTCCTTCAGCCCCCTTGGTTTTTCTGGTGGTCTCCCATCCAGACGCTGATCCGGCCTGACTCTGCTAAGCCTTCCTGAGCCAAATTCCCCGAGGTACTGACGGCTCACAGCACCCATCACCTTTAGGCAGGGCAGCTGGCACTCACCACCCAGAATGCTTTGCAGGCGGATTCTCGGAAGGACGGGGGAACCACCAGAGCATGGGGGCATTCTGCTGACATCACAGTGGGGAGACTCCATAGCCCGCGGAGCTGGCGGCCCCCGGAGACATCCCGTAGCGCAGGATCTCCGGGCCAGCAGGCCTCCACCTTTCAGCACGCACTGTCAGAGAGATCTGGCCCAGCCCCCAGACATGGCCCAGGCTGGGCCAGCATGGGGCGCATCCCCTCATGCCTGCAGGAGAGGAGGGCACCACGGAAGAATAGACAGGTCTGGGCTCCTTCCTTCCTGTGAAGATGAAGCCGATGATTGGGAGACCGACCCGGACTATATAAATGACGCCACCAAGAGAGGCTTTTGGTCAGGGGATGGCCACGGAGCCTGCTCTGAGATCTCCATTGCCTCCATCATCTCTGGTAAGGACCGGGGAGAATGCTGGGAAAAGACCCTTGACAATAACCGCAGGGGTTCTGCCTGCCCGTGGGGATGTGTGGATGGGCTGAGAGCACTGAACACGTGGGCCCACTTCTCCGAGGCACGTTCCTTCCTGCTGCCCTTTCAGCCTCAGCCTTGCTGCTGCTTCAGCTGGGAAACAGCCTGGGGCAGGATGTGGGGCCGAGTGAGGTAGGGAAACTGACCACCAGCCAAACAGATGTGGGTGCTGCTGTGTGCCCCAAGAAGACCCATTGCCACTGTTCCCTCTAAGCTGGGCGCGTGTGCACACAGATCCTAAACCCTGCGCACACGGCAAAACACCGTGCGCACAACAATTTACACAGAAGAAATTTTTTGCGCACACGGACTGTCAAAAATTAGAGGGAACACTGCCCATTACCCCGCTCTACTCACTTTCAGCTCCAGGGCTCACCGATCTGGGTTCCAGTAACAATCTGGGAACGGTCCCTGCTGCAGTGTTTGAGTCTGTGACCCAACCCAATGGGAACCTTTGGTCCCATTTCTACTACAAATTCAACCATGTCCGTCAAAGTGTAATGCCCGAGGGGGGGGAGAGAGATGCATGATGCACACACAGAGTGTAATGTCCTGGGGGCGGGGAAGAGAGAAAGGTCACGTTGTATACACACACACACAGACACAGAGTCATGTGTGGGGAAGGGGGAGAAAGCACACACGTACTCGATGATGGCAGGACCAGGAAACAGAACCCAATTACACCAGTCGCAAATGCAAGTCCTGCTGGACAGCCCCCTGTGGGAGCAGACTGTCTGTTGTATGCCCCATCACTTGACGTGCTCTGGGTTGCGGGAGTTCAGACCAATGGTAGGAGCAGGAGGCTGGGAATTAGGAGCCCTGCCCAGCTCAAACCCTGAGCAAGCTGTGTGTCACAGCCCCAGGCAGGCCTCAGTTTCCCCTCCCAGGGAAGGCACTAGAAGAGGGCGGAGGGCAATTACCCTGCCTTGCTTGTTTTGGATTTTACTCTCCTTTCTGGGATTGTTTCAGATCTGTCGAACTCCATCCGTGGCTGTGAGCTGAACCAGCCTGGCACGGCAAAGCCAGGCACACCCCGTGTCCTATCCTACGAGACCAGGGAGCACGGGCGCCCACCCACTGCTGAGGACAGCCACCTCCGGAGCTCTCGAGAGACAATCCAACGGAGCCCGCGGCCAGGCACCGGGACTCGCCTGCTGCGGCCGTACCCCAGCGTCTACCTGCACTCCTCCGCGGGCACGGGCATCGAGAGGGCCTCCGTGTTTGAGTGCAACGCTGCTGAGAAGCTCGACACCTTCTTCTACGAGAAGCTCAAAGCTTGTGAAGAGGCCCCCGCACCGCCCTGCCCTGCCCGGGGTGACTCCAGTACCTACGCGAACGAGGAGCTCCTGGGTGATGAGCCAGGGACGGAGGCTGCCAGCAGGAGGAGGGCCCACAGCAGCACAGACAGAGAGGGGCAGCTGGCGCATCAGAGAGACGGAGCCCAGCAGGGTGGTTTGGCCCCCCAGGACCAGGGTGGAAGGCCCAGACGCAGTCACACCAGACAGAGGAACAGGAGGAGGGACAGCGGAGGCCTCCAGCGGCTGCCCAGTTCTGGAGATGCCCCCGACCCCGCAGCCTTCGATCAGAGCCTGGGGCCGTTCCAGCCAGGGGACAGGACAGCAGCAGGGCCGGGGTGGGAAGAGCCTGCCCATGGGAGGGGGTGCAGCAGACCTTGCCTGGAGGCAGGCGGGCCACCCCGGATACTGCCGCACTGCGTGATTGCTCATCTCCAGAGCTGTACGGCCTGCCAGCGGTTTAACCAGAGCCTGCAGGCCTGGCCTGGGGAGGAGGCCACCTACGAGAACAGCTGGGCCCCACGGGAAGAGGAGAGCGCCCCCAGCAGGAGGGCGAGGTCAGCAGCACCCTCGCAGAGGCAGCTCCGGCAGAGGCTCTCCGAGGTCCAGAAATGGCTGGAGCAATCCATGGCTGAGGAGCCTTCGCTTTGTCCGGGGCCAGAGACCCACAGGGCCCCAAGCCCGGTTGTCCCAGGCTGGTTCTATGCCTGTGAGAGCTACAGGAACTTGGATCAGAAAGAGGGTGGGACCTGGAGGAGGCTGGAGCGGGACGGGGACCCAGGGAGCCGCAAACAGCCTGCAGAGTGGGGCAGCAGGAGAGGGAAATGGGAAGCAGGAAACCCCCCGCGCTGCCAGGTGAGGAGGGGCCTGGAGGCTGAACAGCAAGGGAAGGGGGAGAGAGAGGCCCCTGTGCGGTGCAATAGTCCTGCTGTCAGTAGCCAGCGTGGTGGCATTGTGAGCCCAGGTCACGAGGTCAGGGCTCCCCGTCAGGCTGGTGCTAGCCCCTGGCTGAGCTGCAGGGAGGAGATCCACCAGCCTGGCAGAACGGAGGGGCTACGTGTGGGGAGCAGCCTCGAGCCGCATTGCCTAGGCCATTGAAAACCAGCCCAGACAAAGGCCTGGAGACTCCGGAGGGACCAGCCCAGCCCCAGAGGCAGGGACTAGCCGCTTCCATCAGCCTTGCCCACCTTCCCCCTCAAAGCGAATCCCCCTGGCCGTGGCCCAGGGCTTTGGCAAGCCAGGCACAGTGCCCCCCCACAGGAGAGCAGGGGATTTTCAGGGATTACGGGGAGGGGGATGGGAACTGGGACCAAACACCACTGGCCGGCTGCGTCCAGCCTGTCTGGCAGTAGACAGACGCTCAGCCAGAGGTGGAACAGGAGCCAGGCTAGCAGGCCGGGCTCGCTGGCAAGGAACAAGGGTGCACGGTCTATCAGGGAAATGTCACAAGGGCACGCAGAGAAGGCAGCCCCTGGCATCCCTTTTATTACACAGCAGAGGGCCCTTGCTCCCCCATCACTGGGAACCCACCCTTGACTGCAAGGGGTGAAAATGGAGCAAGTTGCGCAGGATTGGACCCTGTCTAACCCCCCCGCCCCCACAGGGCTCAGCTCAGGGCTTGGTCAGAACGGACGGCTTGGGGGTGGGGAGCTCGCGCTGGGAGAGGGAGCAGGCCACAGCGTTTGCCTCCATGCAAGTGTGCCCAGCCGCTCTCCGGGGGCTGCCAGCAGTGCCCTGCAGGCCACCGTTTGGGAGCCGCTGTCCCAGATGACCTGCTAGGTCTCTCCACCCCACTCCGATTTCCAGGGTTGGGGAAAGGATTAGTCACTCCTGTGGCTAAGCTGCAGCTTCCCCAGTGGGCACAACAAGAGATCTCAGGCCTCAGGGCGGATCACCAGCTGGCGTCAGGAAACCATTTCCCTCCATGGCAGCGTTGCAGTTAGATGTACCTGGCAAATGTCCAACTTGCACAGAGCATCTGGCATGGGAGACAGGGTCCCAGGATTGATGGGCTATTGGGCTGTCCTGCTATGGCAGGGGGTAGGATGGACCATGGTCTGTCCTGGTCCGGGGTGGGGTGGGGTGGTACCCAGATGAGATGGACCATGGTCTGTCCTGGTCTGGGGAAGGGGGGCCCAGGCCATCATCTGTCCTGGTCTGGGGAGCGTGGGCAGATGAGATGGACCCTGGTCTGTCCTGGTCCGAGGGGGGACGACACCCAGATGAGATGGACCATGGTCTGTCCTGGTCTGGGGAGGTGGGGTGTACCTAGATGAGGTGGACCATGGTTGTCCCAGTCCCTCCCCCAGCACCTGATGCCCTGGGGGTCGGAGCCCCGCAATGCCCGCTCACTGCACTGCGTGACCCCCTCTCTCTGCCGTAGCCTGTGGCGAGGGGCCTTGGCCATGAGGAGCTGAACGCAGCGACCGTCCCGCAGGGCACGTGCTCCTGGCTCTTCTGTGAGCACCAGAGACGCGGCCCAGGCTCCGAACCAGGCCGGCGGAGGGGAGGCCACGCCAACGAGTCTCGGCCCGGCACCTGTTCTGCCACTGAGGCTGCAGCTGCCAAGCTGCAGGCCGAGAGCCATGTCCAGAGGATAGTGGAGGCCTTTGAGAGACGATCCCGCAGGGAGGCCAAGGCAGCAGCACAGGAGAAGCTGTTCCAGGCCGCCCGGCAGAGGGAGCTGGACAGAAGAACTAGGGCAGTGGCGTCAAAGGAGCACCGAGGGGCCCGGCTCGCTCGGCAGCCTCGGAGCGGTTCCAGGCCACCCCGATCCCATTCCAGGGAGCACTGGCGAGAGGCGCCCCGGCCTGAGGCCGTGACTGAGGGGAGGCCCCAGGGCTCCCGGCGGAAGGGAGACACCATGAAGAAGAAGAGGCCAAGCTTTGTGGAGAAATGCAACAGCCATCACTAGTCCCTTGTGATCTGCCTGCAGCTCAGCTGGCAGCCCCAGGACCCACTCAGGAGAAGGGTCGGGCAGCACCTACATGCTGGGAGCCTGGTGTGCCACAGGCACGGACGGGCAAAGGCGGGCTGAGCTGGGCTACAGGGCACCAGATAAAGAGCAGGGCCCATGACAACCCAGGTACCCTCTGCCTGAGCAATCAGGGAAGGAGAAGGGGGGAACCGTGGAACAAGGGGGGCACCAGCCTGGGGGGCCAGGCAGGAGCTCAGAGCTCCTGGGGCCTGCAGAGACCCATGGCCGGGGCCGGCAGCCTGGGACGGGTCCCCCAGAGAGGGCGGGGGCTGCGGAGAACACCAGTGTCCGAGTGATGTGTCCATCAGCGGGGGAGGAGCCGGGCAGGGGGGATCGGGGCCACAGGCTGCCTGAGGAATGCCAGGGGGGCCCTGGTGGCTCCGTGCCACGTGATGCTTTCCGAGATGGTGCAGGAGCCCCCCCGGGGTGGCAGCACCCCTTGGTCCAGCCCAGCTCTCCCCACTGGGGTGAAAGGGCTGTTTCCCGGGGGCGAGGAGAGCCTGGGGCTGGCCTGAGGGCGCTGATGGCTCACTCTGCACCAAGGCCAGAGGAAAACAGGGACCAATACATCATTGCACCACTAGAGGTCGCTGTGTGTCTCCTTAGCGAGGCTGGCACCTGGGAGGGGAGCCAGGAGCACCCTGAAAGGAGCAATGCCCTGGGGTCTGTCACGCACCCCCACCCCCAGAGCACAGGGGCAGGCCGCAGCAAGGGCCCTGCAGCCACGGAAACAACAGGCACAGTCCCCCAACACCTGGCCACACCTGTGCACAGACGGCACGCACAGCTCAGCCACCCTACAGCAAGGAGCCGGGCACAACCGGCAGACAGACAGACACACAGCTCAGCCACCCTACAGCAAGGAGCCGGGCACAACCGGCAGACAGACAGACAGACAGCTCAGCCACCGTACAGCAAGGAGCTGGGCACAACCGGCAGACAGACACACACACACAGTATTGCTCACGCCTAGTGGTCAAAAATCACATAATCTCCCCCCACCCTCCCAAATGACAAGCTTGGCTTAGAGACCCTGTGATTTTCATACTAATCGAGGCTGAGTCTTCACTTGCCTCCTGGTCACTGGGCCTTTGGGGTCACAGTTTCCAGCTTTCCCCCCAAACCGGGGAACTCTGGGCCTTTGTGAAGCGAAGCTGTGCATCTCGCCCGCTCACCTGACTCCAGTAGCTGGGGCTTTAAGAAAACACCAGATGTAAGAATTGGCAAGAAACTCTCCCACGGAGCCTTCCCCACAAGACAGCCACACACCCCCCCACGACACAGCCACACCCCACCACACACACAAACACCCCCCCACACCAGAGACGAGCCCTGGCCCCGGCCCCAGCTTTGCACTCCACCTGCTTCTCTGTAGACCCAGATACTGCCCCCACCTCCACCTCCCCCATTGCTCCTTGCTGCTGTTTTTATTTCCCCCTTTTTTAAAACCTCCCTCACTTCTCCCCATCCTGCTTGGGTGGGGCCCAGGCTCGGAGCAGCAGTGGGGGCTGCGGGTCAGGATTGTGAAGAATCGGCAGAACTTGGAGGGTGGGGGGAGCCCAGGGCTGGGACAGCAGCAGGAGCTGCAGGTCGGGATTGAGGGGCAGGGCATTGTCAGAGCTGGGGGTGGGGAGCCCAGGGCATGGAGCCAGGGTCCCTGCCTTCACATCCGCAGACGGAAATCCACATCCCTCCTCCCCAGGGCGATGGGGACTGTCAGGCCTGGTGCTGGCCAAGTCAAGCGGCCACATCAACAAGCCTTTCCCAGCTCCTGCCCCATCCCCCCTGATCTCGCACAACAATGGGGCTGGGGAGGCCCCGCTGAGCTCAATCACCAGCCCAACAAAGGGAGCTCCTGCCTGGCCTGGCGGCAGGGAGATGGCCGCAGACACCTCTGGGGGGGAGCAGCCCTGGCGGGGAGGTGACAAATGCACCAATGCCAGCTCTGGGGTCAAAAGGACAAGGGGGGGAGCAGCCAGAAATGGGGAGCACAGGCCTGCACCCTGCGTGCCATGGGGGGGATGGGAACCAGCAGGCTTGGCTGGGGAGAGCCGGGGGCGGGGGCGGAATTAATGACAGCGGATTTAGGCTGGAGGCGAGATCTCCTGGGCACTGGCATGGGCACTCGCTGCCCCAGGGCTGGGCTGGGCTGGGCGCCTGGCGGACGGCTTGGAGAGTGCACTAGGGAGGACGTGGCTCATAGCGGTGCTGGGGGCACGACGGAGGCGGCAGGCAGGGCACACGGAGCAGACGGGGACGGAGAGCCTGTGCGGGGTCAGAGCTGCCGGCCAGCCAGCGAGTCCCTACGACCCACCGGGCCCAGGGGAACCGGTGCACGTCCCGGCCACAGCCCAGCGGGTGCAAACCAGCCGCCTTGGAGCTGCACCTGTCCCATCTGCTGAGGTTCCAGCCCTAGCAGCACAGGTCTGGGGGGGCTCAGGGTCGCAATGGGAAAAGCGGGTGTGTTTCCTCGCCCGGCCCTGCCCTGGCCAGCTCAGCCACTGCCATCTCCCCAACCCTCTGCTCCTGGGCTGGCCCCGGGCTCCCACACCATGAGCTCCCCCCAGGGCGGGGGCGGGGGCACACAACAACATGGCCAGCCCCTGGACAGTACCAGTCATACTGTCAGCCCCAGGGAGTCAGCTCCCACCCCAGCCAAATTCCTTAGCAGTGGGAAAGCCAGGGGGTGGGGTAGGGGATCTGGGCATGTCTCTTGACAGATATTGGGAACATGACACATGCCAGCCCATAAGGCTCCAGAGTCCCGATTTACCAGTGCTGATCTCCATCCTCCACTGGGCGGGGCACCCAAAGCACCGTATGCCCCAGGCTGGATTCATCCCAAACCCATCACTAGCCTGCCGGCTGGGGACAGATCATTCCAGGCAGGCTGCAGAGGGGAAAGGGACACCCAGGCCAGCCAGCGAGTCCATGCAGAGCCCTGAATAGAACCCAGGTGTCCTGACTCCCCAGCCTCGGTTTTAACCGTGAGAGCAGCATGTGCCTGCAAGGCCGCCAGGCGAGGGGGGTCAGTCGGTGTCACTGGCACAGTCAGGAGGTGCTCGGTGGTTACGAGCGATGGCCGTGTGCCAGTGGAGAGCTCTGCACTGCTGGTCCGCGGGGTTCCAGACTCCCTGAAACAGACAGCGCCACAACCGGGTGCGGCCCACAGCAGGACACAGCAGGTGTGAAACCCACGGACTGCAAGGGACAGCGCCCCCTACTGAGCCCCTGCCCCCCTCCCTGCACCACAGCGCCCCCTACCGACCCCCACCCGGCTCCCTACACCACAGCGCCCCCTACTGAGCCCCTGCCCCCTTCCCTGCACCACAGCACCCCCTACCGACCCCCGCCCGGCTCCCTGCACCACAGCGCCCCCTACCGACCCCTGCCCGGCTCCCTGCACCACAGCGCCCCCTACTGACCCCCACCCGGCTCCCTACACCACAGCGCCCCCTACTGAGCCCCTGCCCCCTTCCCTGCACCACAGCGCCCCCTACCGACCCCCGCCCGGCTCCCTACACCACAGCGCCCCCTACTGAGCCCCTGCCCCCTTCCCTGCACCACAGCGCCCCCTACCGACCCCCGCCCGGCTCCCTGCACCACAGCGCCCCCTACCGACCCCCGCCCGGCTCCCTACACCACAGCGCCCCCTACTGAGCCCCTGCCCCCTGCACCTCAGCGCCCCCTACCAACCCCCGCCCGGCTCCCTACACCACAGCGCCCCCTACTGAGCCCCACTCATCTCCCTACACCACAGCGCCCCTTACCGACCCCCACCCGGCTCCCTGCACCACAGCGCCTCCTACTGAGCCCCGCCCAGCTCCCTACACCACAGCACCCCGTACTGAGCCCCGCCCATCTCCCTACACCACAGCACCCCCTACTGAGCCCCTGCCCCCTGCACCTTAGCGCCCCCTACTGACCCTCGCCCATCTCCCTACACCACAGCTCACCTACTGACCCCCGCCCCGCTCCCCGCACTGCAGCGCCCCCTACCGACCCCCGCCCAGCTCCCTGCACCACAGCGCCCCCTACTGAGCCCCGCCCGGCTCCCTACACCACAGCTCCCCTACTGAGCTCCGCTCCCCGCATCACAGCACCCCCTACTGAGCCCCCACCCCACTGCCTGCACCACAGACCCCCCTAGCACCACACCAGGGCATTGGGCTCAGCACCGACTGCCAGGGGAGAGCACCCCCTCCTGAGCCCCTGCCCCACTCCCAGCACCCCCTCCTGAGCCCAACCCCTGCTCCCTGGAGTGCAGCGGCCCCAGCGCCACCCTGGGGCATTGGGGCCAGCACTGACTGCAGCCACGCTAGGAAAGTCCCTGCTGAGTGATGACACGGGACAGCACCGTCTCCCCACAGGGAAACCTAGACAAGGCAGTTTGCGATTGCCACAGGAGTTACAGGGGCAGCCTCGGGTTTGCCCTGACCAGCTAAGCTGCAGGAATGCTTGAAACTGCCTCTTCCCCTGTACAGGAGCTGAGAAGGGAGAGGCCAGCTCCAAACTAATAGGCCTTTAAGAGGGAGGCCTCCAAACCAACCCTGGCCCCCAGAACTCCTGGGTTCCTTTATGTCCTAGGAGGCATGTTCCCTTAGGCACCAGGTCAGGGAAGGAGTTGCTTAGCTGACCTCAGAGCAACCACCGAGCCACCAGTCAGCACAGCCAGGTCTCTGTGGGTACGTCCACACCACAGTGAAAAGCCCATGGCACCGAGTGTCAGAGGCCAGGGTCACTGACTCAGGCCTGTGGGGATGGGGCTGCAAATTGCAGTGTAAACGTAACCCGAGAGCCCAGTCAGGCTAGAGACCTGCAACCCATAGCAGCAGTAGGGTGGCATGTGTGAAAATTCAGGAGGGGAGGCGGGAACTGGCGCCTATCCCTGAATATCGGAAAAGTCCCTATAAAATGGGGGCAAGTGGTCATCCTTGGCAGCTGGCACAATGTGCTCCTCACATTGAGTCTAGCCTCTCCTTTTCCTGGTTATATGGCCGGGCCGGGCCCCAGGGCAGGACTCCGGGACTGTGCCCAGTCTTTGTAAACTCCAGCCAGGGGTAACCTGCTCTGTCACAGCCAAACCGGGAAAACAAGGCCCAAGAGTGGGGAGCGCCCCCTCCTGAGTCCCCAGTGCCGCTCCCTGCAGCAGGCTGGAGGTTCCTCGGAGGTCTCCCAGCCAGGCCGGAGTCGCTTGTTGGGTCGGTCCTGTGCCAGGTCTGGGGCTGTTGGCGGGCACCCCACCCCCATGGCCCACAGTCGCTCACTGTCACCCACGCGAGTCCCAGAGAGTCACAGGGCCCAGGCTTGGCAAACTCAGCTGGAAACCTGCCCTGAGCATCCACAGCTGCTGCATGGCCCGGGGCCTCACATTTCCATGTCAATCCGGGGAGTTACAGGCACCAAAATCCACTGCTGACTGCGCCCCTTGCTGGGGACCTTTGCTCGGGGCGCTGGGGGCGAAGCCCCCCCCTCTGGATTGGAGTCCCGGGCTGGGGGACTCAGCTTCCCTGAGAAGCAGGCGAGGCCCCAGCTCTCAGACCATCTGGCTAGACTGGCCCAAGCCCTCCAGGTCCAGTGTGAGGAGTGACCCTGGCCTGGACCCAGGGCAGGGGAGAACGGGCCAGATCCTGAACCCCTTGCTCAGGCCTTCCCCAGGCCAGATGCCCACGGGCTTCAGGCTCTGGGCCTGGCCAGGGGGGCCTGACAGATGTTTCAGACTCAGCTCTACCATGGGCTGCCAAAGCCCCCCTCGGGCCAGTCCCCTGCGGGCTAGTGGGGTCCAGCAGGCCGGCCCAGGAGAGGGGCTGCGAGGCCACAGGTTCTCCCCCAGCTGGGGCTGAGCCCGGGGTCTCATCTCCATCAGTCTTTGACGTCCTCCCAGGCCCCCCCGCTTAACAGAGCCCTGCTAATTGTCGGCCGGCCGGCCGGCCCTGCCCCCTGGTGCCAGCAGTCTGGCTCCCCAGTTGGGGCAGAGATGCGGATCAGCATGAGAAAGGCTTGAATCGGAGCAGGAGAGCCGCTGCCTCCCACCTGAGCCCGCCCCCTGCCCCTCCTGGCCCGGGGCTGCCCTTCACCTTCAGCCGGGCCGGCACCCGGAGCAGCAGCGGCTGGAGCAGCGCCCGGGCCATGTCCCATCCTACGGGGGAGGCAGCCCCTGGGCAGAGCGGCGCAGAGGCGGGGGGCTGCCCGAGCCCCCCGGGGGAAGCGCCCCAGCGCTGTGCCCCGGAGAGGGGAGCTCCGGGCGCTGGGGATGGAGCGGGGCCGGGCGAGGAGCCCCAGGACTCCAGCAGGAAGGGGAAGAAGAAGAAGAAGAAGAAATACAACCGCCACCCCAAGCCGCCCTACACCTACCTGGCCATGATCGCCCTGGTGATCCAGGCCTCGCCCGGCAGGAAGCTGAAGCTGTCCCAGGTAAGAGCAGGGCAGGGGCCCAGGAATCTGGGGGCCTTGATTTCCCCTGTTGTGCGCGGTCCCACAGGCTGGGCGACCGGGGAGGGGGGGCAGAGGGACTATTGGACCATCTAGTCTGACCTCCTGTACCTCCCGGGCCATGCACATCCCCCAGGTCCCCTGCTCTGGTTCCCCGCCCCTCCAGGCGCCCCTGGGAGAGCCGGGCAGCCCAGAGCCGGAGGGAGGGAGGGAGGGGGACACTGGGCTCCAGTTGGTACAGGGCCTGCCCCCCCTTGCTAGGCTTGCACGGCTCTGGGAGAGCCCCAGGACCAATGGTGGGCGAGGGGGATGCCCGGAGACCCGGGCACTGTCCCTCCCCTCCCAGGGCCTGCTCTGGGGCCGAGCTGGGCGCGTGCAGCGGCCGGGGGATCGGGGATGGGGGCAGGCGACAGACCCCCGCGGAGGGAGGGTTTGGCTCCCGCTGCTCCCAGCGGCCGGGACCCAGCGGCTGAGCCGAGCCCCATTCAGCCCCGCGCCTACTGTATATGGTGTAGATAAGCCGCGGGTCAGGGGTCGGCCAGGGAAGGAGATTAGGAACAGCAGGGGGGGGGGGATTCCTCGGGGGTCAGGTGACCTGGGAGTTTGCACAGACACGGGGGGGATTAGCACGTTGGGATGGAGAGCTCGCCCGACCCCCAGGCCAGGGTCTAAGGGGTCACACGAGGCTTTACCGCTGCCTGGGCCAGCGCCGGGCCGAGCTGCCGGGAGCCGGCGGTTGCTTAAAGCCCAGAAGCTCAGAGCACTTTACAAACACGGAGCGCAAGGCCAGACAGTGTCACTGCACTGGGGAAACTGAGGCACGGAGCCCGTCCGAGGTCCCCCAGCCAGTGGGAACAGAACCCAGGTGCCTGGTTCCGAGTGCTCTGCTCTAGCCACTAGACGCCACTCCACTCATCCTAAGGGACCCGCTCCCCTTGGGCATTTGCCCCCAGCTTGCGTTACTGGCCCCCCACTAAGCCAGGCTAACAGCTGGCACATACAGCCCCGGGCAACCTGGGAGGGGGCGGGGCCTGGACGAGTCAGCCAATCAGCTCCACCTAGATCAGCTCTGCATGGGGTGGGGGGTCAGGTACCAGATTGGACTCACATGCTCAGCTCTGCTCGGACCCCTTCACCGCCTGGTGCCCCAGCTGCCCTGCCCCATGGCACTGTGGGTGCTGCAAGGGTTAATAGTGGGGGCTGGGGGCTTTGAGATCCGGAGGGGCAAGTGCTGCGGGGGAGGGGGTACTGGGACAGCCTATGGGGTGGGGGTGGTCCCCAGCTCCTCTGGAATGGCAGGGCAGAGCCGGGGGAGACTCTACCCGGAGCGTGGCGTGGGCTCTGTGGGCTGTTTTGGGGGGCTACTGCCAGTGAGTGGCCCAGCCCTGGCCCTGGGGTACTGTTCAAGTGCTGGAAGCCAGCAGGAGGCATCAGGGAGCCCCCAACAGCCTGCCGTGCTGAGTAATCCCAGCCCCCCTGCCCAGGTTCACGGATGCTGCAGGGGCTCTGTGCTGGTGCAGCTCAGGCCCTCTGCCGGGGCCAGGAGGGGAGATGGGCATTACCGGAACCAGAGCCCAGCCCTGCTCCCATGTAACCTCTGCTCCTGGTGCCGTGGGTTCACTGGGAGCAGGTGGGTGAGCTGAGCTCACACAGAGAAGGGCGGGCATGGGGGGGAGGCCATGGGGACGGGTGTGCACCCAGAGGCAGAGCAGACCTGGGGGTGCCCCAGCACCAGCCTTTTCCACCTTGTGGGAAAGGGGAGCTCCCTCTCCCTGGCCTGTTCGGTCCTTGGCCCCTGCAGAGGCCTAGTTAGTGCTGGTTGGGGGAGGAGGGCGGGGGGGGGGGCTGCACAGCGTGTCCCCTGGCCTGCTAGGAACAGGGATGCACCCCTCCATATTTGGGTCTCACACGCCACCCAATGGCCACAGTCACGATCCAGCAAGAGCCAGACAGGACCAACACGATGGCTGTCCTCCAGGGGATTAAACCCTCCGCTCTGCACCACGCCCTGTGCCCCAGCCTTGCTTCCTGACAGGCTACAGTGCCTCCTTAAAGATGCAGCCAGCTGCAATCTGCTCCAGTCCATGACCACCAGGGGCCTGACAATTCCTTCCTGGCACCTTGTGCCATCAGTCTCATCTGCGCTGGGGGGGAATGAAGCGTCACAAGCCCGCTTTGCACAGGGGTGAAAGATGACATAAGAAAACTCTGAATTGTTTAACAACACTTTGTTAGATGCTCAAAAAAGCCATAATTAAGGAAGACCCTGTTGGTTAAAACGCTGACCTGGTTCAGAGGAAAGTGAAGGCAGCTATACAAAATTAAAAAATAATGTATAACAAATGGAAGAAAGGGGAAGTTGACAGTTATGAGTATAAATCAGAGGTTAGGAACTGTAGAAAATTGATAAGGGAAGCAAAGGAACACAAGGAGAAATCTAAGGCCGGCAGAGTTAAGAACAATAAGGAGTAGTTTTCAAAGTATATTAGGAACAAAAAGAATCCTCACAATAGTATTGGTCCAGTACTAGATGTAGAACTATTAATCATGATGCAGAAAAGGCAGAAAAGTTCATTAAATATTTGTTCTGTATTTGGGGAAAAAAACTTAGATGATGGCATCTCATCATATGATGATGATAACACTACATCCATTCCACTAGTCTCTCAGGAGGATGATAAACAGCAGCTACTAACATTCGATATTTTTAAATCAGCTGGTCTGGATAACTTACATCCAAGAGTTTTAAAAGAGCTGGCTTGACCATTAATCTTGATTTTCAATAAGTCTTGGTACAGTGGGGAGGTTCCAGAAGACTGGAAGAAACCTAATGTTGTGCCACTATTTAGAAAGGGTAAACAGCATGACCCAGGTAATTATATGCCTTTCATCTGATATCAATCCCAGGCAAAATAATGAAGCAGCTAATACGGGACTTGATTAACAAAGAATTAAAGGAGGGTGATATAATTAATACCAATCAACAAATGTTTAGGGAAAGAGATCCCGTCAAACTAATTTGATATCTTTTTCTAATGAGAGTACAAGTTTGGAAGGAAAAGGTAACAGTGTTGATATGCTATTACTTAGACTTCTGGGCATTTGATTTGGTACCACAGGATATTTTGTTCAAAACACTGGGAAGATATAACATGAACACGGCACACATTACATGGATTAAATGCTGGCAAATGGATAGATCTGAGAATGTAACTGTAAATGGGGAATCGTATTAGAGAAGATGTGTTTCTAGTGGGGTCCCACAGAGATCGGTTCTTGGCCCTGGGCTATTTAACATTTTTATCAGTGACCTGGAAGAAAACATAAAATCATCATTGACAAAGTTTTCAGATGGCACAAAAATTGGGGTAGTGGTAAGTAACGAAGAGACCAGGTCTAAATTGCTTGGTAAGCTGGGCACAAGCAAACAATATGCATTTTTATACACCTAAATGTTAACGTGTACATCTAGGGACAGAGAACGTTGGCCAGGCTTACAGGATGGAGGACTCTGGGAAGCAGGGACGCTGAAAAAGATGTGGGGGTGATGGTGAATAATCAGCTGAACGTGAGCTCCCAGTGCGACACTGTGGCCAAAAGGGCGAATGCGATCCTGGGACGTATACACGGGAATCTCCAGGAGGAGCAGAGAGGTTATGTCACCTCTGTATGTGGCCCTGGTGCGAGCGCTGCTGGGGTCCTGAGTCCAGTCCTGGGGCCACAGTTCAAGAAGGATGGTGGTAAACTGGAGAGGGGTCAGAGAGGAGATATGAGAATGATTCCAGGATTAGAAAACCTGCCTTGCAGGGATACATTCAGGGAGATCAATCTATTTAGCTTAACAAAGAGAAGATTAAGGGGAGACTTGATCCCAGTACCTACACGGGGGGCACACATTTAATAACGGGCTCTTCAATCTAGTAGAGGAAGGTCTAACACCATCCAGTGGCTGGAAGTTGAAGCTAGACACATTCACACTGCAAATAAGGCACACGATTTTGACAGTGAGGGTCATTAACCACTGGGACAATTTTCCCCAGGTCATGGTGGATTCTCCCTCACTGACGATTTTTAAATCCAGACGGGCTGTGTTTCTAACTGCTCTGCTCCGGGAACAACTTGGGGGCAGGGCTTTGGCCCGCGCTGCACAGGGTGTCAGCCTGGAGTCACGCTGGTCCCTTCTGGCCTTGGAATCGAGGACTCTGAGCCAGCGGAGGGCCGGCCGCAGCCCCCAGCAGTCAGGGAGTTGCACGCAAGGCCCCAGGAGGGAGGAGCCTCCCCAATTTGTGCCACCACAATCTGAGGTGCCCACCTGGCTCCCTGTTCACTGTGTGGCACAAGTGCTGTGTCCCACGCGGGTCCCAGTGAGGTGGCACCAAAGCCAGCAGCCCTGCAGTCCAGGTGGGGACAGCCTGAGGCACGCTGAACGCAGCAGTCTCACAGGGCCCGGCGCTGGGGTCTGCTCCGCCCGCGGCCAGGGGCTCTCACCCCCCATCTCTCGGTTTCAGATCATCCAGGAGATCGGTGCCCTCTTCCCCTTCTTCACCGAGGGCTACCAGGGCTGGAAGGACTCCATCCGCCACAACCTATCCTCCAACCGCTGCTTCTCCAAGGTGAGCGCTGGGGTGCAGTGAGGGAGCGGGGGCTGGGGAAGAGAACGGCCTCCGGGGGGCTCTGGAGGTACAATATGTTGGGGGGGGGACTGGGTCCGAGGGTAGGGGGATGGGATGGGGAGCCTGAGGGAGTAAGGATCCAGCTTTGGGGGTAGGTGATGGACTGTCAGGCTCCAGGACAGGGTTGATGGAGCTGGAGAAGGGCCAGGGGAGAGCCCAGGGCTAAGGATGAGGTGGTGGGGGGTGCTAGGCTCTGAGGGGTGAATCGGTCAGGCCTGACACACAGGGAAGCTCTGTCCCCACTTCCCGAGCTCCTGGGGTTGGGTTCGGGGCCTCCCCAGGCTCAGGATTGCTCCATGGCTCCCCCGGAGGCCGATCCCCACACTGAGCCTGTCTCGCTCTCTCCCTGGCAGCTGCTGAAGGATCCCGCGAAGCCCAAGGCCAAAGGGAATTTCTGGACGGTGGACGTGAGCCGGATCCCCCCGGACGCCCTGAAGCTGCAGAACACAGCCATCTCCCGGCAGGAGGCGGCCTCCTTCGCCAGCGACCTGGCCCCCTTCATCCTGCACGGCTGGCCCTACGGCTGCCAGGGGGCACAGCACCCACTGCAGTGTGCCAGGGCCTCCTCCACCCACGCCAGCTCTGACAACGAGGAGAGCGGCTACCAGCTCGGCGAGGCGGCGAGGCCGAGCAGCTCCTTCACCATCGACTCCCTCCTCAGTGACTTCCAGGAGGTGGGTCTGTCCGGGAAGCCCCGGGAGGACGGGGGCCACCCCCAGCCCGTACAGCCCCCTCCCAGCCAGTCAGCGGGAGACTCCCTTCCCATCAGCATGGACCTGTGGGGCCCAGTCCCCATCTTCCGTGTCTCCTCTGGGCCCCCGTCGCTGCCCTGGCGACCCCTGTGCAGTCTGGCTGCACCGCAGTCTTTCTCCTCCTCCTCCAGCAGCATCTCCACCCTCAGCTCCTTGTCGTCCGACGAGAGGGACCCCGGCAGCCGGCGGTCAAAGCAGGCGCGAGGCTCCCGTGCCCCGGCCAAGCGCCCCCGGCTACTGGCTGCCCGTGAGAGCAGCGGTTCCAGCTCGGACTCCGATGGCTCCGGAGGCTGCACCCCGGCTCCATCGCCCACGCTGGTCCCCCGGCCGTGCTGGGAGCAGCTCCCCACCTCCTACACCAAGTGCGTGGCCCCCAACGTTGTGGCTCCCCCAAGCGGCCCCCCGTTCTTTGCCTTCCCCACAATGCCGGGCCTGCCCTACTACAGCTACAGACCCCCCAGCTACGTCAGCCCGGTGTACTGGGACCTGAGGCCAGGCCCCTCGGTGGCCCCCAGGCAGCAGGGCCCACAACTTCCTGGCCTCTCCGTGGACCTGGACCACACGGTGCAGGGCATGCCCCCCAACAAGAGCGTGTATGACGTGTGGGTGAGCCATCCAGGAGACATTGTGCACCCAGCGCTGTACAGCCAGGGCCCCATGCCCGGCAGCGTGGCGCTGACCCGCTACGACTCCCTGTGACGGGCCCCAGTAGGGGAGGGCTGGGCAGCCCCGTGGCCTCTCAACAGCCCTGTCTCTTCGGGAGCCTGCGCCAGCTGCATGGATAAACTAGCCCTTGCAGGCCCAATGGTGCTCCTCAAAACCGGGGCCAGTAGGCAGAGCTGCATCTGGATCTGCAACGGTGCGGTCCCTGGAGACTACAAATCCCAGCATGCAATGCTCCATGCAGAGCCCACTGTCCCTGGGGGGCCACCCGTCCTCCCACGGAGCCAGCTGGCAGCAAGCAGGGCATCCTGATGGGCTGTTCTGCTCTGCAGGAGGAAGACACGGATGCCATTGACTCTGGTCCTCACCCAGCGGGGAACCATCTCTGCTGCCTTTACTTACCTACCTGGATGGCTGCCTTTGGGCCTCTCCGGATGGGATGGGGGGAGTTCCTGCAGGAGTCTCTCTGCTCCCCCTTCTCCTGAGTTGCCTCCCTGGCAGGACCCTCTGCTCCCTTCCACATCGCGTCTGCACATGTGTGCCCTCCCCCAACATGCTCCGGGGGACAGCGGCTGCTACAGTCCAGTGGCTCCTGGGGAGGGCCTAATCCAGGTTCCCAGCTTCAGCCGGCCCCAACTGTGCAGAGCTGGGGGACATGGAAATCTGAACGCAGATCTGGATTCCTAGCGGGACAAACCATCTGACCACGTGGCAGTGTAACCCACACACCTTCTGGATGTGGTGTTCTGTCCCATCTAGGGGCACCGAGACCAAAGGTGTGTGGATTACAACAGCACGAAGGCTGGGCCTGCCTCTGGGGAGTTTCTGTTTGCCCCGGAATCTGCAGACAGAGACGCAGCTCTCAGAGCGGGGCAGCTTCATGACTTTCTATAATGCTGGGGTACCCTCCCCCATGCAGCCCACCAGGCATCTAGCATCAGCTTCACCAGGACGCGGGCTGCTCGCAAGGCACAATTACCACCCAGGCAAGAAGGGACCAGTGTGACCATCCCATGTGACCGCCTGTGTAACACAGGCCAGAGACCTGCCCCCAAGTCATTCCCAGAGCAGAGCTGTTAAGAAAAAAAACAGTTTTGATTTAAAAATTGCCAGTGATGGAGAATCCACCATGACCCTGTTCCAGTGGTTAATTGCACTCACCATTAAAAATGTTACCCCTCATTTCACTTCCAGTCTGAATCTGTCCAGCTTCAGCCTCCAGCCACTGGATCGTGTCAGACCTTCCTCTGCTAGATCGAAGAGCCCGTTATTAGCTCTTTGCTCCCCACGCAGGTACTCCCAGACTGATCAAGTCACCCCTCCACCTGCTCTTTGTTAAGGTAAATAGATGGAGCTCCTGGAGTCCATTCCCTATAGGCAGGTTTTCTAATCCTTCCATCATTCTCTTGCCTTGTCTCTGCCCCCTCTCCAATTTATCAACCTCCTTCTTGCGTTGTGGGCACCAGAACTGGACCCAGGACTCCACAGCGGTGGCACCAGGGCCACATACAGAGGGAAAATAACCTCCCTCCTCTTACCCAAGCTTACAGTTTGTACCTCCCAGGGTCCCATTCTCCCGTTTGCCCACAGCATCACGCTGGGAGCTCACATTCAGCTGGTCCTCCACCCCCACCCCCAAATCTCATTCAGCGCCGCTGCGTCGCAGGAGAGAGTCCCCCACCCTGTACCTATGGCCAGCAGTCTTTGCTCCAAGATTTTTTACTTCACATTTGGCTGTACTGAAACACACACTGTTTGCTTGTGCCCAGCTTACCAAGCGATCCAGGTCATTTTGTATCAGTGACCGGCCCTCTCTGCTAGTTCCTACTCCCCCAATTCTGCGTCACCTGCAAAATGCACTGGCGATGCTTACATGTTCTCTGCCAGGTCATTGATAAACCCCTTCAGTAGCATAGGGCCAAGAACCGATCCCTGGGGGACCCCACTGGGAACACACCCCCCTCCATGGTGATTCCCCTCTAGAATTACATTTTGAGACCAGTTAGTCTGGGGGGAGGGATAGCTCAGTGGTTTGAGCAGTGGCCTGCTAAACCCAGGATTGTAAATTCAATCCTTGAG
Source organism: Lepidochelys olivacea (assembly GCF_965140295.1). NCBI lineage: Eukaryota > Metazoa > Chordata > Testudines > Cheloniidae > Lepidochelys > Lepidochelys olivacea. Next base: position 3,201,889 of record NC_140412.1, on the reverse strand, counting down.
GGGGCCATTTAGGGAACTGGGGCAAAAATTGGGGATTGGTCCTGCTTTGAGCAGCGGGGGTTGGACTAGATGACCTCCTGAGGTCCCTTCCAACCCTGATAGTCTATGATTCAGTCAGCTTTTAATCTCCTTAAGACATGCCACACTGATTTTGATTAAAAACTAGAAAAATACAAAGTATCATAAGGTACCACGTCGAACCCCTCACAGAAATCTGTTACAGCAACACTATTCCTGTTATCAGCCAAACTTGTCATCTCATTGAAAAGACACCGAGTGAGTTTGACAGGATCTATTTTCCATAAGCCCGTGTGGATGGGCATTAGCTCTATCACCCTCCTTTCATTCTTTAACTGCATCCCTGTTACTGAAGCTACTGGAGATCTCCCTCTGCCAGCAGCAGTAGCAAGTCTCTTATCCCCGCTGTGAGTCCAGTCACTAGAGGACGCCATCCCTCACAGCCAACAATGTTACATACCATAGGGTGGAGTCTCCTCTTGAGTCAGTGTCCAGCATTTCTAAGAACCCTTTTATCTAAGGAGGAGGCCACATTCGGGTCCCAGGTGCCCCAGGGAATGCTGCACGTGTGTCTTCAAGCAAATCTGGCTCATTCTTTTTACTCTTTAATGGTTTTGCCTCCTTTCCTCCTCTTTGTTCAAATCCCCCCTGGAAAAGCAGCACTGGCCAAATGATTCCTAGCGGTGGCACAGCTTCTCTCTTTCCGTTTACAAACCAGCCAGCCGGTCAGCCCGAGGCCACCTGCAAAGTGACACACGTCAGCAGGAATAATCTGAGCCCCTCGTTTATCTGTCTCGGGTGCTTCTATGGTCCCCATCATGGTGACTGAGCAACTCCCGATCTGTAACGTGTTTCGCCTCACAACTCCCCTGGGAGGCAGAGCAGAGCTGTTAGCCCCATTTTATGGGTGGGAAACTGAGGCACAAAGAGACTAAATCACATGGGGGGGGTGTCCTGTGGTAGAACAGAGACTTGAACCCAGGTTTCCCAAAGCCTAGGCTGGCGCTCTAACCACTGGGCCATCCACCGTCTCATAGAAACCACGGGAGGGGCAATCCCGCTGTGGCCAGCTCGCTGCAAAGCTCTGCTGAACGTGTAGCAGAGTGCAAACCCACGGTGTTCGGGGACGGAGGGCAAATCAGATGACGCCCTTCTCTCCATTCAGACTGGACGTGTGGGCCAGGATAACTAGCCATGGGAACAAGCTACCAAGGCGCGTGGGGGATTTGCCGTCACTGGCAATGTTTAAATCAAGACTGGCTGGTTTTCCAAAGACCTGCTCTGGTTCAGCCAGGAATTAATTCCAGGGAATTGGCTGGCTGGGGCTACACAGGAGGGCAGATGAGATGATCACAGTGGTCCCTTCTGGCCTTGGAAGCGATGAACAGGGCCGGCTCCAGGCACCAGCGAAGGAAGCAGGGGCCTGGGGTGGCCAACAGAAAGGGGCGGCATGCCGTCCGTCACCGGGGCGGCACGTCCGGGTCTCGGCCCTGCAGTCCCTCTCTTCCTCTTCGGTGGTACTTTGGCAGCAGTTCAACCAGGCTTGGGTTTTTTAGTTTGGTTTTTTTTTCCTTCGCCGCTTGGGGCGGCAGAAAAGCTGGAGCTGGCCCTGGCGATGAAGCTCGGGGACATGGCCCAGCTACCCACCATAATGAAGGGAAGAGAGGAGGTAAGGTAGATCAGGCTGCGCTCTTCCCTCCCCATCTCCTCCTACAGGATCTGAGGGGATGGTCAATTAATTTAAAAGGCAAAAACCGCATCACCGATCAAAGGAAATTCTGCTCCCCCCGCCCCCCCTCGCCCCGCACACTTGGCCTGTGGAATCCACTGCTCTGGGGATCGCCGAGGCCAAGAGTTTAGCAGGCTTTGTGGGTGAGAACATGCCCCAGGGTTCCATAGGCCGGGCACCCACTGGGGCCAAGCGGGGGCTGCCCCCGTGGAGAGGGTATTCCATAACCACCCACTGGGAAGGTCTTGCCCCATCCCCTGATGAATTGGTGGTGGCCCCAGCAGGCGGGATGCTGGATTAGATGGACCATTGGCAGAGCCCGTGAGAACAGCCCTACATGCCTTAGCCACTTGTTGCAAGGATTTGATTGGAGATTTGAGCTGTGGGGGTGGGTGCTGACTGGATGCCTGGGTCACGTGGCAGGTTGCTGTTCCCTCCATGGAAGGAGCGTCCGGGTTCCAGGAGCAAGCCCCTGGGTGCGGGTTCGAAATTCACCTCCGGCATGGACTGTCCCAAGCCCCCAGCTTGCCCGCCCGCTCCCGCCAGCCGCGGCACTCGCGGAACCGGCTGCAGGCAGCGAACAGGAGCGGAGGGCGAAAGCAGGCGGAGGAAGTTCAGGGTTTCTGCTAGAGGAAGCGCGGCCAGAGCGCCTGCCCAGGGGCTCTCCCAGGCCTACCAAAAACATGGGGCTTGAGCTAGAACTGGAGTCAGGGGAGCTTGGAGCTGCCCGGCCTGTCCCGCCCGCCTCATTAACCCCTGGCCTCCTGCGCGCCCCTGAAAGAAGCCCAAACCCTTCTCCGCCCCGAGGCCTCCAGGGTCCATCCGTGTCTGACCTGTCTGGTTGCGCTTCTGACGCTAAGCTCCTCCGTGACTGTATCTTCTCCTGGGTCCAGTCCCGCACGCGGCACCCTGGCTCCATGCCAGTAATAAAGTATTTGTGCCCGGTTAGTTGGCTGCAGGTCTGTGCATAGCCCCCTGTGGGTGTGGGGCTTTGGGGTTTCAGAGATTGGGAGGGGTTGTGGGTGCCAGAGACAAGGGGGTGTCACAGATGAGGCCTGAAGTCACAGGCTTAGACTGAGATATGAGCTGGGTGAGAGCAATGGGACCACTCGAGCAATGAACTGAAGGGATCGCCAGCTGGCCCAGGATGAGCGGCAGGGCTGAGGGAGGCAGTTTGGCTGCATCACCTTAACTGAAATTCCCTTTGAACAAGTCCGAGAATGTTCCTCACGCTCACGAGGAAGCTCACGCCCCCCCGGCACAATCCCAAGAGCCCATCCTTATGGGCCTAGGTCGGAGCCCACTCCCGGGGGATCCACTGAATTGTCAGAACAATGGGGAACAGTCTCAATTAAAACACAAGGCTGTGCGAACCCTAGCCTGGCAGGTACCTGTGTAAGTGCAGAGAGCATCCCTCGGCATAACAAACAGCAACCTGTAATAAAAGGCTATAGTTCCCTTAAAACTGCCATCACTATGCTTCAGAGTTAACGGGGAGAGTAGCATTCCAGGCTGCCTGCAGCCATCACTGTGCTGGTTACAGCTCACGGTTGGAGGGTTTTTGTTACATACAAACCAGGAGGGCTAGAAACTGACTTTTTAGATACTAGGGCTTAAAATCTGCAGCCCCATTGTGCACTGGGCATGAGTTTGGCAGCAGGTCCCACAGCTGTGGGATAGCTGGGTGCACATGTCCCACTGCCCAGGTCTGAGCTAACCTGAAGCTCTGCCACCCACCAGGAGCGTCCATCAGGATTAAACCCCAACACACCATTCAGTGCCCCCCTCCCCCGGGCAGCGGGGCTTTTTGCACATCCAAGGCTTCCCCAGGCTTTGTTCAGTGAGCTCCCCTCCCATGTGCTCATTCACTCTCCCCCCATCCCAGTTATCGCTGGGGGAGCAGAGATGGGGGGCTGGTGAGATCCGGCGACAGTGGGGAGCTGCTCACCAGGCACAGAGGAGCGCCCTGTACCCCCACCCCAAAGAAGCCATGCCCACACAGGCATATTTCACGTTTGCCCCCTCCACTGGCAAACCAAACCCACTGCCCCAGAATAGACCCGCCCCATCCCCATCTGCCCAAGACACCAGGCGCCCCACACCGCCTCCAGGAGATCTGCGCCATCTGCCCCCGCCCCTTGCTGGGCTCGCCTGCTGCTGCCCCTTCTGCCCGACTAGATGCACGGTTGGGACCTGCACCTCGAGATCCTCTGCGTGCACCTCCTCTCCTCTCCCAGGAGGCCCCGCCCCAGGGCAGGAGCCCACCGGGGCCTATCCCAACCTAGGCCCCTGCCTGGGAACCCCCCCAGGTCAGAGGTCTGGCATGAGCGGGTTCAGCCGGGCAGGAGCTGGGGGGAAGGGCAGGAACCCAGAAGACTGGGCCCTTGTACACTTGGGCCAAAGGTCCAGCGATCCTCACGCCACTTGATGCATGTAACTGCGGGGGGGCGCATGTGTGGGCCTGCAACACTGCCCCCTGGTGGTCATGGTGGAGCTATCTGTGCATGGCGTCAGGTCGCCGCCGCTGGAATCAGGCCAAAGAAATCTGCAAACTTAATTCCAGCTCTGGAGGGCGCCCTTCTCCCTCCTGCCCTTCCCCCTTTCCCCGCCTGCCTTGGGACCCCACCAGACCCTTCCTGCGCCCTCCACCCCATCTTCCCCCTCACCTCTCATTGCCTCCCCAATCCCAGCGCTAAGAAAACGAGCCATTATTTGCTGCATGGTACAAAATCCCAGCCTGCTCCCCCATCACCTGCAGGGGGGACACTGCCTGATAGGCGCCCCTCTTGCACTGCCCTAAGCCAAATGTCCCACATGGCTCTGGTGCCCCACCCCCACTCCCAGCCTCCAGCCCACTGCTCTCCCACTACCCCCCCATCCCATCCTGCAGCCCCTGCTGTTCTGGTCCTGGCCCTCTCCTGAGCAGAAGCTGACGCCTGTGCCCAGTAGGAGGGTGTTTTTGTGCTGAGACCCCCTAAACTCACCTCACTTGTGGAGACCTGTCTGGAAGGTGAGGCCAGGCTCTGCAGTTGGAGGGGGGGCTGCAGGCAGTGACAGGGAGCTGGGGTCATGCCAGGAGCAGGGATTAATGAATAGATGGTACCAAGGGCCCGTGAACTGGCACAAAGAGGATCAGCGGCAAATGCTCCGCAACAAAAGGTGAGAGGAGTTTGCGTGGACCTGCCCCAGGGGCTGCCATTCAGCCCCCTCCCCCTGCGGCCCAGGCCCCAGGCCCCAGGTTGGGCCGGACTGGCGCAGGGGAGCTGCTGGGATGGCACCAGGGGCTTCAACCAGAATGCCGGGGGGGTGGGGGGGAGGTCAGTCTGACCAGGGGGATGTAGTCATGGGGAGCTGGGATCCCACAGTCCCATGCAGCAATGCTCCCCGCAGGCCCAAGCCAAACGCCCCCCACCCCAGCCACCAGCCAGGGCCTGACCCCGAGCCTGAGACAGGCTCTAACCCAGCCCTGCACCAGCCCAGCCGCTAACCCAGGCCATAACTTGAGGCCTAACCCAGCTGTCTTAGGGCGCGTCTACACTGCAAAGAAAAACCCCACACCACGGCCTCAGAGCCTGGGACGACTGATTCGGGCTCACAAGGCTCGGGCTGCAGGGGCTAAAACCAGCAGGGCAGCCGTTCCCGCTGGGTCTGGTGCCCGGGTTCGGAAACCACAGACGTTCCCTCCCCTTCGCCGGGTCTCAGAGCCCAGCCTCCAGCCCACGCCGAACGGCTATGCTGCTGCTCTCAGCCCCACAGCCTGAACCCCACAGCACTCTGGGCCTGGGCGCCCCAGGCTGGTCTTTGCAGGGTAGCCAGGCCCTCGGAGCCCTCGGGGCAGCCAGGCTGCAGCACGTAGCTGATCAGCTGGAGGTGCTGGGAGCCTGAGAGGTTGGGAACAAATGCGACGGGGCCAGAGCTGTCATTTCCTCCGAGCTGAGCCAGGAGACTCCGGCCTCAGGGCCGACCAGGTCTCTGCTGCTGGACGGTCCGGTCCGGAGGATTTAAGGGAGCGTCAGGAAGCAGCGGTGGGAGGGTGAGCAAGCCGTGTAGTGGGCAGGCCACCCCCCGCCAACAGCCAGAGATCTGTTCATTTCCAATCTGGTGAGCTGTTCAGTCCCTACGCACCTCCTGGGGCCCTGATGGTGCCACTTCTTCCCAAAGCATCCGCAAACTCCCTGGTCACATCAGCTGGCCCCACCCAGGACCGTAGCCCCTAGCCAGGCACTGAGCCAGGCCTGGTCTGCTGGCCCTGCACCGAGCGAGCACCAGCCTCCGGTTCGCTGCTCGGAGGGAGCCAAGAGACCAGGCCAGATACACGCTGTTCACCTGTGTCCGCAGGAGGGACCGGGTGCGGACCCCACGTCTGGGCTGACCCTGCCTACCCTCAACCCCTTTGCCTTGTCTAGGCCAGGGGTTCCCAATGGAGGGCCGGACACAGCCCCCGGAGGTCTGCTGGCTGGGGCGGAGATCGGGGGGCATTAGGAGAGTTGCCCCCCCCGCAAATTGCTTCTTTCCACTCCCCTCCCGGCCCTGGCCCTTCAGCGCAGCCCCAGGGCACACAGTCCTAGCCACTTGCCCGGCCTGGCAGAGCCTGTGTTTGGGGGGCAGGGTCTGGAATTTTTGGGGAATTTTTGGGGGTGGGGGAGCCTGGGTCAGAGGTGCAGAAGAGGCGCAGCTGGAAGGTTTCCTCCTCCCGCCCTCAGCAGCTGGCTTGCAGGCCGGGGGACAGGAGTATCGGGGACCTCCCATGCACTCACCTGTCCCCTTCCCCCATTCCGTCTCTGCTATCCATGCTGGAGCCACTGCCCCATTGCAGGCTGCACCCGGTGCCCTCCCCAGCCAGCCATCCCTCGCCAGGGTGGGGCACAGAGCTGCTCCTCAGCTTGCTCCACCACCGGGCTCACTCAGCCGTCTCGCCGCCTGCGGGCTCCCCTTCCCCGTTCCCCCCAAACTCAGGGTCCCCCACACAACATGGCTGCCCCACCCCTTCCGAAACTCCCTTAACTCTTCGTACACCACAGCCCACCCCAGCCCTTCCACCTCCCCATGAGCCATCTATGGTCAGCTTCCTCCGTCTCGGACCAGACTGGTCTCTCTGTGTCGCCCCCTCACCCCTCTGCCCCAGGGCCAGACTGGGGCTCTCTGGGGTGGAACCCCGGCTTTGACTGGGGTAACGGGTTCTGCCCCCTCCCCCTTTCTCTGCCCCCCACCCCCACGCTCCCCAGCCGGAGGGGGCCTGCCTGCTGCAGGAGAACCGGGCCCTGCGGGCCAAGCTGGCTCTGGTAGCCCCAGGACCGAGCAGAATGTGCCCCGCCTGCCACCGGTGAGAGGAATACCAAGGGACCTCACTCAGCCACACCCCCACCAGCATCCCTGTGGGGCAGAGGCCAGGGGACCTTGCTTATCATAAGTGGGGGGGACAGGGAGCTTTGGCTCAATTTGGGGAGGGAGATCAGGGCTTTTGCCTCTGCAAGGGAAGGGGTGCTGGGCACCAGTGGGCAGGAGGGGTGGCACCTGCCCTCAGATGGAAAGATGCCCCCCTGAGTCCTGGCCCCTGCTGGTACATCGAGTTTCTATGTCTGTCAGAATTAATATTAATAGTGTTCCCCAAGGAGTGTGAATGGTGGGCCACAGCACCTATTGCAGCTGCAGAGGGGGGCCTCAGGGAAAACGTCTGGGACCCCCTGGTCTAGGCCAGCCCCCACTGGCCTCAGGGAAGCCCTGCCAAGCAGCCAGACTCTCTGGAGGGTTTCCAATCAGCAAAAGCTCCCCTCTCGGATCCACATGGCGGGTGGCGGCTGCTCTGGGAGCTGTGTGGATAGGAACATCAAGGGAGCAAATGGCTCCCCTCAGGGCAGGAGAACAGGCTAGCAGAGCTGGGCCCTATGCTGTGGGGCTGGGGGCTCAATGCGCTCTGGGCCCTGCCCCCGTCTGTCTAGCTGGGAGGTGCTTCTATGGCCCTCAATATGGGAGTCCCTCTGCTGATGCCCCTCAATCCCTAACCACTGCCCCCTGCTACCCCAGCCCTGGGGTGTGTCCCCCAGCTCTGCCGGTGCCCCTCAGTCCTGACCCACAGCTCCCTGCTGCCCCAGCCCTGGGCTCCCCCACTCTACTCTGCCGGTGCCCCTCAATCCTGACCCACTGCCCCCTGCTACCCCGGCCCTGGGGTGTGTCCCCCAGCTCTGCCGGTGCCCCTCAGTCCTGACCCACAGCTCCCTGCTACCCCAGCCCTGGGCTCCCCCCCAACTCTGCCGCTGCCCCCCAATCCTGACACGCAGACCCCTGCTACCCCAGCCCTGGGCCCCCCACACCTCTCGCTCTGCTGCTGCCCCTCAAACCCCGACCCGCAGCCCCCTACCCCCACTGTTCCATCTTACTGTGAACCGTAACCTCTCTGCGACCTCCCCACTGGTGCCAGGGCTCCCCGGTGCAATCAGCCCCAGCATTAGCAGCCCTGTTAGTGCGGGCACTTTGCATAATCCTCCCAGTGTTAGCACAACAAAGGGGCTGGGGCTGGAGGGCGAGGGGAGCCAACTGGGCCAAGGGGAATCCAGGGGGTATCTCAGGGGAAACGGCCCACCAGGGAGGGGGGTCGGAGCATGGCGCAGTTCCCCTAGGGAAGGTGGGAGCCTGGGCGCAGCACTGAGGAAACCACGTCTGGGGAGGGTCCTAGAGTCATAGATCAGGGTTGGAAGGGACCTCGGGAGGTCAGCTAGTCCGACCCCCAACGCAGGGTCCTCCCGGACCTCACAGGCTTTGCCACTTGGGATTTCTGCCGTGGAGCCAATCACCCCAAAACACAGCCGTGAGGGGCAGACCCGGCCTGGCCCGGCCTGGCCGGGTGAGCAGCCAGCTCCAGCCCCATGCCTCAGCCATGAAAGCACAGCGCTCACCCGGGGGGACTCCAAACGCTGCACCCCCTGAGGGCTGGAGGCATCTCGCCCCAGGGCTGCTGCGCTACCCCAAGGGGAGAAATGGCTGAATGTAAAGGGTTAACCCTTTCGTTGCTGATTGCTGGAGCAGAAACACCCAGGCAGTAGGAGCAGATATTCCCCTCCCACTGCCAACCTCCTCCCTGACTCCCTCAGCTGGGGAATCTCCCAGGAGACACTTAGCCATGTGTTGAGAACCTGGGGATCACCAGCACCAGGATCCACCTGGGGAAGGGCAGGGAAGCTCGTAGCGTGAGCCTCTAGCTCAGTGGTTCTCAGCCTGCGGCCCGCGAGCCCCCTTCCAGCCCAGTCAGCTCAGAGCTGCGGCCCATGGGACATCCTCAGGGCCATATCTGTAGTATTGGATGCATCCCACAGAACACATTCTGGCCCACCTACGTGGCCCACAATGGTAACTGGGTTGAGAACCGCTGCCTAGCTAATCAGTGATGGACATGCCCAAAGCCGGCCCACAACGGTTGCTGCCCTGACTATGAGCTCACCCCCTAAGCAGGGCGAGGCCTGGTCAAGGTCTGGATGGGAGATGTCCAAAGAGAGGGTGCATCCCACCTTGAGCGAGGGAGGAGGGGAGCTGGCAGGGCTCAAAGGCACGGGAACATGCCCTCCTGCTGAATCTCAGGCAAAGGGCCAGCCCCCTCCCTCGACGACAGTGATGCCACCCCCCAGGAGTGCAGAAATCATGAGATTGGCTTAAAAATCCCGAGATCTTCAAAGCCAAACACCCGGCCTCCGGGTTCCAAGCCTCCAGGGCTCACGCAAGCCTCAGGGCCCAAACCCTGGGAGTAGCAGGCTCTCTTGCCCCCATGTCCTCCCATCCAAACCCCGTGGGGAGAAGAGCCGGGCCTGTGGCTGACGGACAAGATGGTTTGGGCATGGCAGGACAGGGGCCCTGCTTTGCCACAGGACTGCGGTTCCCTGCCTGGACCTGCCTCCCCTCCATGGCAGCGGGCTGGCGGGTTTTATGCCTCTGGCTTCGTGTGGGCATGCGGCCAGTCAATGCCCAGTGGCATCAGGAAAGCCTTGCTGGCAGCTCCGGAGTCCTGCACGTCTCCATGGCCCAGCACCCAAGCGCATCCCCGGGTGGGAGACGGGAACAGCAGGGCTGGGATAGGATCCCAAGGGGTAGAAATAGCTCCTTTGGGTCCCTGCCAGGGCCCCAGCTCAGGGCTGTGCCCTGCAGGCCCTTCAGTGATGGGGCTGCCCCTAGGACAGGGAGTGGGAGGATGGGTGGCCCAGTGCTTAGGTGCTAAACTAGGTTCTGCAACCAGCTTTACAGACTCCCCTTGGTTTCTCGCTGCCTCGGCTGCCGTCCCTACCCTGGGGGTAACAGTGCCGCCCCAGCCCACGGGGAGGCTGGGAGGCTAAATCTCTCCTGTGATTGCCAGGCGGCTGGATACCACAGGGAGAGGGGGCTGCTGCGTGAGCAGCCATAGAGACTCCAGTCAGTGCCCCACAGGGTCTGGAGCCCTCCTTGGGCGTGGTTCTTGCTATTCAGCCTGCTTGAGTTGATGACATTCAGTGAGGACGAATGCAAAGTGCTCCACTTAGGAAGGAACAATCAGTTGCCACATACACAATGGGAAATGACTGCCTAGGAAGGAGCACTGCAGAAAGGATGAGGAGTGGGTGTCATAGTGGATCACAAGCTAAATATGAGTCAACAGTGTAACACTTGCACACAAAAAAAGAGAGAGAGAGAGCACACATTCTGGGCTGTATTAGCAGGAGTGTTGTAAGGAAGACACAAGAAGTAATTCTTCCACTCTGCTATGTGCTGATTAGGCCTCAGCTGGAGGATTGTGTCCAGTTCTGGGCACCACATTTCAGGAAAGATGTGGACAAATTGGAGAGAATGCAGAGAAAAGAAACAAAAATGAGTAAAGGTCTAGAAAACATGACCTCTGAGGGACGATTGAAAACACTGGGTTTGTTTAGTCTAGAGAAGAGGGGACTGAGGGGGGACATGATAACAGTTTTCAAGCACATAAAAGGTTGTTACAGGAGGAGAGAGAAAAATTGTTCTCCTTGACCGCTGAGGACAGGGTCAGAAGCAATGGGCTTAAATTGCAGCGAGGGAGGTTTAGGTTGGACATTAGGAAAAACTTCCTAACTGTCCTGGTGGTTAAGCACTGGAATAAATTGCCCAGGGAGGTGGTGGAATCTCCGTCCTTGGAGATGTTTAAGAGTAGGTTGGACAAACACCTGTCAGGGATGGGCTAGATAGTTCTTAGTCCTGCCAGGGAGGTCCCGTCCAGTCCTACGAAGCTATGATTCTTCCTGGCATCACCCCGACTCATGGTTCCTAGGCCCCCCACCCAACACCCTAAACTAGCCAGGCCAAGCCCTGCCCTGTTCCTGTACCAGGCCTCACTCTGCCCACCGGAATCTCAGCTCATCTGCAGCTGCTTGTCACCCCTGTGCCCAATACCATGGCGGTGCCCCAGGACGGCAGGTGCCCACCCAGCCAGGCGGGGTCACCCCAGAGCCAGGCAGGGCAGGAGGCTCTGGCTGGGGGTGGCTCCCCCCCCCCCCAGCAGCGCTGTCTCAGGCCCCATTGTGCTGAGCTGCAGGGTGAGCTGTGGAGGGGAGGCAGGGGCCACTTCTCACCTCAATCAACCCAGGGCCGCCACCTCCCGCCTCCTCCCAAAGCAGAGCCAGCGCCCAGCCCCTTCCCCTGGGCCGCACCCCAGCCGGGCTGGCTCCAGCGGGGGGCGAGCCGCCCATCTGCATGACAAAGGCCGCGATGGCCACTGAGAGCCCCTAATGCGCCCACCTGGGAGCTCCCAACAGCCGCCGCGGGCGCCTGGCCTCCCTCTTCACACGCTCCGGGCGCCTGGCCGGGACGGACGGACCCAGCCCCCGCGGAGCAGCCCTCGGGCCCCGCCGGCCACCCCACTGCCCAGCCCAGCGCCATGGAGCAGACGCCGCCGAAGAAGAAGAAATACAGCCGGCACCGCAAGCCGCCCTACACCTACCTGGCCATGATCGCCCTGGTGATCCAGGCCTCGCCGGGCAGGAAGCTGAAGCTGTCCCAGGTACGGGGCCCCCCGCCCGGGACAGCTGCGCCCTCCTGGCCGGGCAGCGCAGCGCGCAACTCGCCACGGCCCGGATCGGGGCCCCTGGGTGGTTGGTGCCCCCGGGAGGAGACCCCCGCCCTGAACCAGTGACCCCGGACCGCAGGCTGCAGTTCCCTCCTGGGGTGCCCTGTAGGAGGTTGTGGGGCGGGGACCCAGCGTAGGGTCACCGGTCCCGGGGTTAGCTCCGCTCCAGGCGTCTTGCCGTCTGCCTGCGGGCTGGGGGGCATCGGCTGGGTTTGGGGGGGGGCGCTAGGGTGGATTGGCGGCAGGGGCGATGTGGTTTTAGGGTGGTGGGGCAGTGGCTGCGGGGCGATAACTGGTTTGGAGAAGGGGAAGGGGGTCGTTGGGGGGGTCACTGGTTTGGGGTAGGGATGGGGTGGTAGGGGGAGGGGGGTCACTGGGTTGAGGGGGTGGAGGTGTGGGGGTCACTTGTTCGGGATGGGGGGAGAGGGTTTGGGGCGGTCACTGGTTCGGCGTGTGGAAGTGGGGGGTTTCTAGTTCAGGTTAGGGGATGGGGTTGGGTTCAGGGAGGGGGGTCACTGGTTCCGGGTGGAGGTGGGGGTCACTGGTTCGGGGTTTGGTGGGTGTTTGGGGTCACTGGTTTGGAATGGTTCCGGGTGGGCGGTCAGTGGTTTGGGGTATGAGAGAGGGTTGGGGGGGTCACTGGTTCGGGGGAGGTGAGAATCACAGGTTTGAGGTGAGGGGATGGGAGGTGGGCTCAGTAATTTGGGGGTGGGGAAGGCGGGAGAGAAGGTTTGGGGGTCACTGGCTCGGGGAGAGGTGGGAGTCAGTGGTTCGAGGTGGGGAGATGGGGTGGGGGTCACTGGTTGGGGTCAGGGAGGGGTGCGTGAGGGTCCCCCAGCCGGGATCGGCCCTGGGGTCTGCTCCGCCCGCGGCCAGGGGCTCTCACCCCCCGTCTCTCGGTTTCAGATCATCCAGGAGATCGGCGCCCTCTTCCCCTTCTTCACCGAGGGCTACCAGGGCTGGAAGGACTCCATCCGCCACAACCTGTCCTCCAACCGCTGCTTCTCCAAGGTGAGCGCTGGGCCGGGGCCACAGACACCGGGGGGTGGGGTGGGGTGATGGGGCTTTGGGGGGCAGACTGGCGGTGGGGTGATGGTGATGGGGGATGATGGGGAATGGGGGTCAGCCTGGCAGTGGGGGGGATAAACAGGACATGGGGGGCAGACTGGCAGTGGGGGTGGGGTTAATGGGCTATGTGGTGACAGGCTGGCAGTGGGGAGGATGACAGGACATGGGAAGCAGCCTGGCAGCGGGGGGTGGGGTTAATGGGGCATGGGGCAGGCTGGCAGGGTAGGGATGACAGGTATGGAAGGCAGGCTGGCAGTAGGGGTGGTGGAGATGATGGGGTATGGAGGGCAGGCTGGCAGTGGGGGGTGGAGATGATGGGGTATGGAGGGCAGGCTGGCAGTGGGTTGGGTAAACAGGAAATGGGGGGCAGGCTGGAAGTGGGGGGTGGAGTTAACAGGGCATGGGGCAGGCTGACAGGGTGGGGAAGATTGGGTATGGAGGGCAGGCTGGCAGTGGGGGGGGTAAACAGGACTAATAAATTGGTTAGTCTCTAAGGTGCCACAAGTACTCCTTTTCTTAGTGGGGGGGTGGGGATTATGGGGTGTGGGGATGACAGGGGATGGGGTCAGGCTGGCAGTGAGAGGGGTAAACAGGAAATGGAGGGCTGGCTGGAAGTGGGGGGTGGAGTTAACAGGGCATGGGGCAGGCTGACAGGGTGGGGAAGATTGGGTATGGAGGGCAGGCTGGCAGTGGGGGGGTGGGGATTATGGGGTGTGGGGATGACAGGGGATGGGGTCAGGCTGGCAGTGAGAGGGGTAAACAGGAAATGGAGGGCTGGCTGGCAGTGGGGGGCAGGCTGACGGGGGGGGGTCTCTGACTCTGGGGAGCTCTGTCCCTGGAGACCTCCCCCCTCCCACAGGTTGAGCCCGTCTCGCTATCTCCCCGGCAGCTGCTGAAGGATCCCGCGAAGCCCAAGGCCAAAGGGAATTTCTGGACGGTGGACGTGAGCCGGATCCCCCCGGAAGCCCTGAAGCTGCAGAACACGGCCATCTCCCGGCAGGAGGCGGCCTCCTTCGCCAGCGACCTGGCCCCCTTCATCCTGCACGGGCAGCACTACAGGGGGGGCCCCCAGCAGATGCTGCCTGCAGCCAGCATGGGCGCTAGAGTTCCCGCACCTGGGGCCGATCCAGAGACTCAGGCCCCGCAGGCCAGGCCCCGGCTGGACACTTCCTTTTCCATCCAGTCCCTGCTGCAGAACCTGCACAAGGTGGACTTGAATGAGCAGCCCGGGGGTCAGGGGCTGCCCAGGCTGGGGAGGTCTCTGCACCCGGAGTGCCAGGAGCCCTCTCCCTTCCCGCTTCCTTCCCCCGTTGCGCTGAGGGCCCCTGGCAGCCCCAGCTACCCCTCCAGGGGCCCTGGCATCCCAAGGACTCGCTCCTCCTCTGCCTCGACGCTGCCCTTGGATGAAAAGAGCCCAGGCAGCCCACAGCCCCCGGCTCTGGCCAAGTGCCCCCAGCTGCTCCATGCCTTCCCGAGCAGCAGCTCCGACTCAGAGGGCTCCACGTGCCGCACCCCGCCAGTGTCCCCCATGCACCAGCTCCCCCCCTCCTACGCTATGGGCCTGACCCCGCTCATCCCCACTTGTTTTGCCTTTCCCCCCATCCCCGGGCTGCCCTACCTCAGCTACTGCCCCGCTGCCTACGTCAGCCCGGCCTACTGGGACCTTGTGCCCCAGCCCTTGCCAGCGGCCCTTCCCCCACTGCTGGGCGTCCCCATGGACCTGGACAGCGCCCTCCCGGCCCTCCCCCACAGCAAGGCCAGACACGCCCCTCCCACGGCGCCTCCGCCCTGGCACACCCAGCATCTGGTGCCCCCCCAGTACGGGGGGTTCTGAGGGACACGGGGGCAGCCCCTTTCCGGCGGGGCAGCAGCGCGGCTGCTGGGCAATGGCTGATGCTAAACGTGCAATAAAGGCCAAAAGCTGGGAAAGGGCAGCTCCCCACCGGCCCTGCCCCAGAGACCAGCCCCTCCCGAGCCCCTGACCTGCACCACGCAGCTTGCAGGCCCAGCACGCAGCGTGGCCTAGCCGCGGGGGTTAGGTTGCAGCGGTGCGTGCTGCAGCATGGCCCGGGAGCCTTCCCAGGGGAGCAGGGCCCAGAGCCTGGGCTGGAGGAAGGGCGGGGTGGCTCCCAGGGGCTGGGGCAGCCCGGGCCAGCCCTGCCCCTCCTCCGGCCAGCCCCAGTGGGAAAGTGAGCGGGTGGGGTGGAGACCGTGGGGGGGGGTATGCGTGTAAAGTGTGTGCACACACGCACAGCTATGAATAAAGGCGAATGGAGACTTGGCCGTGCCGCTCACTGTGCTGACCCCATCACCTGCCCCTGCCCTACGCTGACCCACAGCCTGCTCCCCCCAGCTCCCTGAGCCTGTCCTGTTCCAGCCCCAGGTCCATCTGCTACTCACTACGGGGTGGGGGGATGGGAGCAATGTGAGGGCAACCGCAGGCAGCAGTAGGGGTGGGGGGCTTCACCATCTGCCCCCTGCTGTGCTTGGCAACCCCCCCCCCGCCCCCCATGAGTGCGGGAACCCATGTCAGGAAATACAAAGCCTAACCCCTCTGCCAGGGCACAGGAGCATGGGCTGTGAGACTGTTTGGGGCTGGGCCCCACCAGTTGGGGGCCCAGGACTACCTGTGGGGATTGCAGAGGCTGGGGACAGCAGGTTCTTTGCTCTGGCAAGTGGGGGTGGGGGGGGAGGCCACAAACTGGCTGAGGATGCAGGAGACACAGGGTCCCCTGGGGAGGCAGGGAAGAGGTGGGAGGGGGAGGGACATCTCAGAGCTGGGCCCCTCACCCTAATAAGGCAGCATCAAGAACAGGCTGGGGATGCAAAGGTTCCTCTTTATTGCACCCAGCGGGAATAGGGCTCAAGTAGCACAGACGCAGCCTGGGGGCCCCAGCCCTCCCCCAGCAGCCCGACTGCCAGGGGCGCAGACCTGGGGATGGGGCATGAAGGGCCTCTCCCAGCAGGCAGTGGGGCAGGAGCACTGGCTGGGAGGGGAGTGCCCAGCTACTCCAGCAGGGGGCAACTGCAAGGAGTGGGGCAGCACCGGCTATGGGGGGCTCCTAGCTATTCCAGCAGGGGGTGCTGTGGAGGGGGCCAGCAGCGTGGGCATGAGGATGCCTCCCTCCAGGCTATTGCACTAATTAACTCCTGGCACAGAGCTCGGGTTCGAGGAGCGGCGGGGAAGATGAGTCCTCCGTGATCTCCCCCAACATGGGTGGCCGGGGAGATGTTGGTGCACATTTGCCTGGCTTTGCATATGCATTCAGACATGCGTGTGCGGAGGAGCATGCGTGATTGTTCAAGCCAGTGACTGCTCAGCAATTGTCAGGCAGTATGTGGGGGCATTGCTGTGGGGTGGGGGCAAGGCCCTGCTGGTCTCCTATTTGCCCATTCGGAGGGCAGAGTGACTCTCTGTGTGCTTTACACACACGCAGGGAGCATGCCCTACCGTTATGATAGGGCCTACAATAACAGTTGCAGGGTGGGAGCCCATTGTCCCACACAGCTTTCCTCTGTCATCGGGGCCAGCAGAGGGGAGCACAGTGTGGACAAGGGCTGCCAATATCCAGAATGGAGGGCTGGGCGACCTGTACTACAAGGGTAATGGGCGGGGGCACGTCTCCTAGTCCGAATGGGCCCAGAGTGGTCCTGCTCAGGGCAGGTGTCTGGCCCGAGAGGGGCCCCATGGCTGGAGGAAATCACAGCCCAGCTGCCGAGCTGGGGATAGTGTGCCGGGGTACCCGCTAGTGGGCAGAGGGAACCAGCATAGCACGGTCAGCCCAGGCCAGGCCTTTCCCTTCCCCTGCTTCTCTGCCCTGTTGCTGGGCTTAGGACCAGGGCTCCAACCGCAGCTTGGTGTCTGGGACCAGACGCCCCCACTGCCCTGTGGATGCGCTGGCTGTTGCATGTGATTGCTCCCTCCCAGCTGACGGC
This sequence comes from Lepidochelys olivacea, assembly GCF_965140295.1. Taxonomy (NCBI): domain Eukaryota; kingdom Metazoa; phylum Chordata; order Testudines; family Cheloniidae; genus Lepidochelys; species Lepidochelys olivacea. The sequence continues at coordinate 3,185,084 of NC_140412.1, read as the reverse complement.
CGCTGCCTACCCTGCCCCGGTGCCGCCTTGCTGTACCACAGCTGGAGAGAGGTGGGGTTGCTGCCTGCATCTTGGGCCCGGGGACGGGGCCAGGCGGGCTCAGAGCTCGCTCCGGCCCCAGGAGTCGATCCTGCGGGATGCTGGGCCCAGCTCCACCTTGCAGACGCGCTGGGCGAACTTCAGGGAACACATGGTCTCCCCCGCGTTCTTCTCCAGTAGCGAGATCTGTGGGGGAGAGATGGACGGAGTAAGGGGGCCTGGTTAAAATAACCCGCTTTCACCACCAAGGGGTAGCGGGCCCCATCCCCCAGAGTCCTACCCCCACACAGGGGTCCCTCATCACGGTAATAACGGACGTGGGTGCTGAGCCGCCCTCTCGGTGGGGGGTGCGGGGGTGGGACGACATGGCCTCGCTGCTCAGCCGAGCAGGAACTAATCGAGCCCTCCGCGATCCCTGTATCATCCTGGGCTGGGAAGTCTGTTAATTAGCAGCGTTCTCCCTACTGGTCAGAGGCAGCAGCACGGGGTGAAATAATGTAGGCCCTACACAAACAACAACGGTTATTCCCCCTTTTCTCTGTCACAGAATGGCGAATTTCCATGAGGCATTTCGGGTGCAGCAGCTCACACGCGGGAGATGTGGCCTGTGGAGCCCCAGCATGCAGTGCGGCCATTCCCCAGCATGCCCCGGGCTTGGCGGTACCTACCTGCACCATCATTACAGTCTTGTTGCCCTTGCCCAGGGAGTCCTGCAGCAGGTAGGTGAGCTTGGAGTTGCGGAAAGGCACGTGGCCCTGCTTGGCTCTGAGGGCCTGGATCACCTCCCCCAGGGCCAGCAGGGACTTGTTAATGTTCTGAGCTTCCTTCAGCCGCTCGCCCTGCGCCCCCGACTTCCAGACCCGCTCAGAACCTGCCAGGTCCACCAGATTCAGCTTCCCTGGGGTGCCGGAGACACAAGAGGAGAGTCTGGGCTTTGTGCGGCAGGCTCTGGGGAGCCAGGAAGGGCTGGGTCTGCCAGGAAGGGGCCAGGTGTGGGGTGCTCTTGGGGGAGCCACAGCCCCTCCCTGCCCACCCTCCCGATCCCCTCGTTCCCCCTCCAGCTGGCACTGGACCCCCAGCACCGAACCACACCTAACACTGCCCCACAAAGAGAGGAGAGCCAGATTTTCAAGCGGGGATCTCTCCATTCTGGGAGCACAATTTTGCACCAATGGTGATAAATCTGAGTCTGCAATTCAGATCACAAAAGCCACTGCCCTGCGGGGACAGCCTGGTACATTGATCACCCAGCGACCTGAACTGCACCCGCAGACTATTATGGGGCCGTGAGTTGTGGCTGTGAAAACAGAGGCCAGCACCCTAGGGCAAAAGGGTGTCCCTAATGCTGGGTGGTTAATAAACACCCTCCCCCCATCCCACCCCCCACGATGCTGACCATGGCCAAGCGTTCAGAGACTGCAGGTGGGAGGCTGGCGGTTCCCTCCCTGGGTCTCGGTCACTTGGACAAGGACAGCAGCCTGGTCAGTTCCACCTTGTTTCTCGTCCATTTCACTGTCAGGGGCTCATGCCCTAGCACAGGGCTGCAGTGTTGGGCCCCTGCCAAGGGGATGAGTGTTCAGCCTGTCAGCCCCTGGGGGGGCCGTCGTTTCCTGCGCATACTTCCAGCGGCAAGCACGGGGGGACACCCCCCCTCCGGCCTCTAGCTGCTACTGCAAGACTCAGCATGAGCCATGGCCTAGGGGACAGGCGAGGATCAGGGTGCAAGGTCTCTGGAGCACTGATCACTAAAGGGCGCAATTGGATGCAGTAGGGCCACGGTGTGAATTCAGCGTTAGTGGGTCGGTGGCCCTACCAGGTGGAGCCCTGTACAGATCAGGCAGTGCCAGGACGAGCTCCCCGCACCCCCATTAGCCCTGCCCTATAGGGGTTCCACGGCTCGCCCAGAGAGCCCCAGTACAGCGGCTTCTTGGTGAACATTTGAGAGTTGCATTTATCAATGTTGATCAATGCAAAGTACTGCACACTGGAAAACATAATCCCAACTCGACGTAGAAAATGATGGGGTCTAAATTAGCTGTTACCACTCAAGAAAGAGATCTTGGAGTCACTGTGGATAGTTCTCTGAAAACATCCACTCACTGTGCAGCCGCAGCCAAAAAACGAACAGACTGTTGGGAATCATTAAGAAAGGGATCGATACTAAGACAGAAAATATCTTATTGCTTCTATATAAATCCACAGTACGCCCACACCTTGAATACTGCATGCAGATGTGGTCGCCCCATCTCAAAACAGATCTATTGGAATTGGAAAAGGTTCAGAAAAGGACAACAAAAATGACGAGGGGACTGGAACGGCTTCTGTAGGAGGAGAGATTAATAAGACTGGGACTTTTCAGCTTGGAAAAGAGACGACTAAGGGGGGATATGACAGAGGTCTATAAAATCGTGACTGGTGTGGAGAAAGTAAATAAGGAAGTGTTATTTACTCCTTCTCATAACACAAGAACCAGGGGCCACCAAATGAAATTAATAGGCAGCAAGTTTAAAACAACCAAAAGGCAGTATTGCTTCACACAACGCACAGTCAACCTGTGGAACTCCTTGCCAGAGGCTGTTGTGAAGGCCAAGACTATAACAGGGTTCAAAAAAGAACTTCATGGAGGATAGGTCCATCAGTGGCTAGTAGCCAGGATGGGCAGGGATGATGTCCCGAGCCTCTGTTTGCAGAAGCTGGGAATGGGAGACAGGGGATGGATCACTTGATGATTCCCTATTCTGTTCAATTCCCTCTGGGGCACCTGGCATTGGCCACTGTCGGCAGACAGGACACTGGGCTAGATGGACCATTGGTCTGACCCACTCTGGCCGTTCTTCTGTTCTTCTGAGAGGGTGAGGCATATCCATGGGGATCCAGCCTGGGGCCCAGCCAACTCGTTTCACAGGATATACCTATACTGCAATTAAACACCCACAGCTGGCCTGTCTTATCAGACTCGGCCTCTCGCTACGGGGATGTTTAACTTCGGCCTTGGGATCTTCGCCCATTGCAGGGTCCCAGAGCCCAGGCTCCAGCCTGAGTCCCAGCGTCTACCCCGCCAAACTGCAGCACAGGCCCGAGCCAGCATAGACCCGTGCAGGCCGGCTGGCAGCCAGGAACAACGTCTGGTCACTGCTCTGGAATCAGAGCCAACCCTCCCCTGAGCGAGCCCCGGGCGACTTGACACCTCCTCAGCCAGCCATTCCTGCCTAAGAACCCCACCTTGTCCCTGAGAAGCCTGGTCTTACCTCAGTGCAGCCTCCGTGGGACCTCTGCCCCCCACAGCTCTGCCCCTGTGTGGGGGTGGCCGGAGGAAGGCTCAGGGGCTTCCCACAAGCACCAAGCCTCAAGTTCCTCCTCCACCCCCCGGAAATCCTGAATCAGTGTGTCCCCAGCACTGACCATGACGTCCAAAGCCCCCAGCCCTCTTCCTCGCCTCCTGTCCATCAGCTGCCGCTGTGGACCGTCAGATTCGGGTGGCTCTGCCGCCCCCAGGCTGTCCCAGGGCTTCTCTCCTCTGTGCGCAGCAGCCAGCAGGGGGTGACGCGGAGCAGGCCGGGGGTCCAGGAGAGGATTGTGGCGCAGGCCCGCGGCAGTGGGTACCTGAGGTCTTGGTCCCGGTGCTGCAGTTGGTGCCGGTGATGGTGACGGTGAGCAGGGCGTGGGACCGGGAGCTGCGCTCGTTCATGTTGGTGCAGTAGGTCGCCCGGTTCCTCTTCCCCAGCGACAGCATCTGAGACAGACCCAAAGGCCGAGGGAATGAACCCACCAGGAATGAACCTCACAGCCCCCAGCCCCACCCTCCAAGACGCGGCAGCTGCAGGGAACCTCCCGCTCTGCTAGGCGAAGCTGCCGGGGAGCGCCGGCCTGAGTCACTGGCACTAGCAAAGGGAGCAAGCAGAGGGGTGGCTGGACCAGGTTTCACCAATTCATGAGCATGACTCCGCCCCTCTTAGCTCCACCCCTGCCAGTATAACTCAGATGCCCTGCCCCCTCACTCCTCCTGCACCCAAAGGCCATGGGTGGCTTTGTCCCGTCCCCTGGTACCTTTCGGATCTCCCGGAGCCCCTGCACCTCCACACTGGTCAGGCCTGGCACATGGAGCTGCCCACTCCCGTCAGGGTTCAGCTTGATGTCCAGCTTCTCCTGTGGCTCCTTCCCAAGCAGATCCCTGCAGGGAGATGACAACATCGGCTCAGGCTGGGTCCCCGTGCCCAGGACGGTCCCTGGGTGCTCTGGGTCCCTCAGGGCGGGTTGAGACAGTATTGAGTCTGCAGACAGGGATGTTAGGGAAGGGGACGGGCCATGGGGAGTCTAGGACATAGGGCTGGGTAATATCAAGTGCTTCACAAACCATATAGAGCAATCACTGCTCTCTCCATGGAAGTGCAGCCACCTCTGGAGCAGGCCTGTACAGCCACTCTGAACAGCAGCTTAGAACAAGTGAAGAGGAATCCTGGATCCAACTGAAATCAACAGGAGGGTTTAAGGAGGCAGCATTGATTCACCTGAGCTGGGATTAACTCAGGACCTAGTTTTATGTTTCAGCTTAAATCTGCATCTCCGGCAGCACGGCGCCCCCTAGTGAGCGCTGCGGTCCTGTCAGTCAGAGCCGAGAGCGCCCCCTGCAGCACGGCCCCCTAGTGCGCTCTGGGGTCCCGTCAGTCAGAGCCGAGAGCGCCCCCTGCAGCACGGCCCCCTAGTGCGCTCTGGGGTCCCGTCAGTCAGAGCCGACAGCGCCCCCTGCAGCACGGCGCCCCCTAGTGCGCTCTGGGGTCCCGTCAGTCAGAGCCGAGAGCGCCCCCTACAGCACGGCCCCCAAGTGCGCTCTGGGGTCCCGTCAGTCAGAACCGAGAGCGCCCCCTGCAGCACGGCGCCCCCTAGTGCGCTCTGGGGTCCCGTCAGTCAGAGCCAAGAGCGCCCCCTGCAGCACGGCCCCCTAGTGCGCTCTGGGGTCCCGTCAGTCAGAGCCGACAGCGCCCCCTGCAGCACGGCGCCCCCTAGTGCGCTCTGGGGTCCCGTCAGTCAGAGCCAACAGCGCCCCCTGCAGCACGGCGCCCCCTAGTGCGCTCTGGGGTCCCGTCAGTCAGAGCCGACAGCGCCCCCTGCAGCACGACGCCCCCTACTGCGCTCTGGGATCCTGTCAGTCAGTGCCGACAGCGCCCCCTGCAGCACGGCGCCCCTAGTGCGCTCTGGGGTCCCGTCAGTCAGAGCCGAGAGCGCCCCCTGCAGCACGGCGCCCCCTACTGCGCTCTGGGGTCCCGTCAGTCAGAGCCGAGAGCGCCCCCTGCAGCACGGCCCCCCCTACTGCGCTCTGGGGTCCCGTCAGTCAGAGCCGAGAGCGCCCCCTGCAGCACGGCGCCCCCTACTGCGCTCTGGGGTCCCGTCAGTCAGAGCCGAGAGCGCCCCCTGCAGCACGGCCCCCTAGTGCGCTCTGGGGTCCTGTCAGTCAGAGCCGAGAGCGCCCCCTGCAGCACAGCGCCCCCTACTGCGCTCTGGAGTCCCGTCAGTCAGAGCCGAGAGCACCCCCTGCAGCACGGCGCCCCCTACTGCGCTCTGGGGTCCCGTCAGTCAGAGCCGAGAGCGCCCCCTGCAGCACGGCCCCCCTACTGCGCTCTGGGGTCCCGTCAGTCAGTGCCGAGAGCGCCCCCTGCAGCACGGCGCCCCCTACTGCGCTCTGGGGTCCCGTCAGTCAGAGCCGAGAGCGCCCCCTGCAGCACGGCGCCCCCTAGTGCGCTCTGGGGTCCCGTCAGTCAGAGCCGAGAGCGCCCCCTGCAGAACGGCCCCCCTACTGCGCTCTGGGGTCCCGTCAGTCAGAGCCGAGAGCGCCCCCTGCTGCGCCCCCTCCCCCTGTCCCATCACGGCGCCCCCTAGTCCCATGCTGGGTATTGGGGTCACTGTGGAGTGCTGAGCAGGTCCTTTGGTCAGACCCTGCCCGGTAGGGCAGTGCGGTGCCCAGCCTGTGCAGCAGGGTGAGGGGAAGGTTCTGTGGGGGGCAGGGCGTTCCTAGCGGTGCGTGGGGCAGGCCCCCTCTCCCGGCCCCCTCTTACCGGATCACCTCGTTGTAGATCTCCACCACGCTGAGGCTCACCGAATACTTCCACAGCCCCTCCCTGGCCTCCATCTCCTGGTACAGGGCCTGCAGCGCCCGCTGGTTTATGCCAGGGTCCTCGGGGACGCCCTGGAGCCAGACAGAGACAGGGCCTCAGGCTGCCGCCCAGCACAGAGGTGGGGGCTTCGGGGGCAGCCTAGGCCCCCTCAGAGTCCCCTCAATGTGGAGGCGTGTGGGGGCCTGTCCGTGCGCGTCACAGCCCGTTGGCACATGCGTGTGTACCCGTGTGTAGGAGTGTGCAGGTCGGGATCTCCTGCACTGAGCCCCATGCTTCCAGGCGGCTCCAAACGCCCTCACACCGGCAGGACGCCCACAGACGACGCCCTCCTTCCCAAGGGCAGAGAGACAGATCCCACCTCCCGAGAGCGGGAGACTGTCTGGGGGGCAGCCGGATTCCCACGTCCCTGGAGGGCTCTAGGCCTGGGATGCAGAGCGGGGTCTCTCCATTCCCCCACCCCCGTGTCAGCCCTTCCTGGAACCTGTGGGGCTAAGTGGGGCAGAACCCAGACTGGCCCCTTCCTCAGCCCCATGGCCCTGCTGCTTACCTCCATGGTGTACGTCTTCCCCGAGCCAGTCTGCCCATAGGCAAAGATACACACGTTGTAGCCATCCAGACAGGACAGGACCAGGGGCTCGATCTCCAGAAACACCTGAGCGGGAGGCAGACAAACAGGTGGGCATCAGCAGGGGGCCGAGGGACCCGTGTCCCGGTGTGGGGTGCAGGTTCTGCAGTGTGGGTGACAGCCAGCAGAGCTGTGGGGGAAGGGGTGCAGTGCAGGGGGTGCCCTGAGCAGGCGGGGTGAGTGCTGGGGGCTGAGGCTGCCGGTCGTGCGGGAGGAAAGCCAGTTACCTGCGACCCTGGCAATCATGACTCTGGTGGTCTGGGAGGAGCTCCAGGGTCCTGTCCCTGGCTAGGCACCTGGGGATCAAGGGGTCACAAAGCACCAGGTGGAAAGGTCAGCGCAGAATTAACGAGCCCTCCCCAGGGGGGAGGCAGTGCCCAGAGCTCCCCCGCGGCGATAGGCCCCAGCACGCTCTGCCAGACTGCGGAGCACCACCACACGCCGTCTTAGAACACGATCCCCCTGCATGCCGCTCTAGAACAGACCACAAACGGCTCTAGGACAGTGGAGTTGCACACTGCTCATGCACACCGAGCTCTAGAACAGACCACAAGCGACTCTAGAGCAGTCTAGCTGCACACTGCTCTAGAACAATCCACCCACACACCCAGGGAGCGAGAGAGCTCTAGAACAGTCCATCTCCACCCCACGCACACCTCTAGAACTCAGGCCACGTACCACTCTAGACCAGTCCATACACACACAGAGAGAGCTCTAGAACAGTCCGTCAACACACCGCTCACATGTCATGGTAGAACACTCCACATCACCCCCACATGCTGTTTTAGGACACCGCACCCTGGCACTTCAAATCTAGAATGTTCCACACATCAATCTAGAATGTGCCATATTTCCATTTACTTAGAACACTATAACCCACATGGCATTTTGCAACCCTCTGTTAACCATCCTAGAATGTCCCAGCTTCCCAAGACAATTCTCTAGAACATTTGGGCCATAAATGCTCACCTAGATCACTATATCCTATCTTATTCTAGAGCTCTATAGGCCACCTTTGTGTGCCATTTTAGAACACCACGCGATGCACGGATCTAGAACACTACAGCATGTGTCTCCTTGCAGAACACTCACAAAGGCATGCTGTCCTAGAGTGCCCTACACAGACCATGCTAGAACGCGCCACCCCGCACCCTGATAGAGAACAGCCTGCCCTGTGCGCTGATCTAGAACACTGGCGAGTCTTGCTGTTCTGGAACACATCCTGCCCCGTGGGCTAGAATCTCCCTCCTCCTCCTCCGCTGCTCCCCAGTGCAGCACTGCTCTGACATGCTCCATTTTCTGGAATGCTTTCCCCCCTTCTGCCTGTCTCACTTCCCCGGTTCCTCTAGAGCGCTGCACCTCCCTGCACCCTGGAACTCCCTCCCCTCCCCCGCAGCGTTCTGGAGTCCCCCAAGCCCCTCCAGCATTCCAGGAGGCTCCATCTCCCCAGGTTCCAGGACACTATATCCCAGCTCCATTCCCTTCCCCACAGCGTTCTGGACCGCTCCAGGCTCTGCTCCCTTGGCAAGCATGGGGGGCACAGCCGTCGCCCCCATACCATCACAGTGCAGATGTGAGGGAGGTGGGGATGGAGTGGGGCACATGCCCCGGCCTGCCCTCCCTCATTCCCAAGAGCTGCCAGGCAGTGCAGCTCCCTGGGGGGCCTGCCGGCCGCATGGCAGCTCTATGGAGGGGCTCCTGGTAATGCAGCCCATCCAGGGGGCCCTCCCCCCATCCACACAACTGCCCCAATCGCTGGGCTGCTGCTGCCCCCGCAGCTGCCAGGGGACGGCCCTTCGGCTGAGTCACACGGGCGCTGTGCCTCCCAGCCCGGGGCGGAGACCAGCACTGACATGGCCAAGGGGCGCAGCACGCCTGGCATGGGCACAATGAGGGGAAGGGAGAGCTAAGTGTCTGGCTGCAGATGCTGCCTTGAGAGCCACCCCTCCCATCTCCCCCACCCCGGCCTGGGGGGCCACAGCTCTGAGGTGAAGATGCCCGTGGGCCCGGCCAGGGCACCAAGTCCCCAGGCATGGCGTGGGTCTGAGAAACAGGCAGGGGGTGGCTCAGATCCAGTCCTGCCACCAGAATGCCCCCGGGGGCCCTGACTGCCAGGAGCTTGGGTGGCAGCTGGGCCCCCAGCTCATGGCCGGCACCGCCCGGGGTTCGGGGCAGGAGGGTGGCCGAGCCGGGGTCCCCAGTCTGACACAGATGGGATGGGGCACGGCGGGGCGGGAGGGAGTCGGGCAGCGGGTCACCTCCTCCTGCGTGGCCTCCGGCAGGAAGACCTTGTCCAGCTCGAAGGTCCTCTCCTTGCCCTTGTAGCGGGCGGTGAGGCTGCTGTCACTGCCGGGCTCCGTGCTGACGGCCGTGCTCACCTCCCCCTCCCGCTGGTCCACCTCCGTAACCGGCTTCAGCCGGCACAGCACCCGGATGTTCCCTGGGGGCAGAGACGCAGGGTCACGGGGGCTCTGCGGGGCCCTGGAAACTGGAGTCCACTACACGCGACAGCCAGGGGCCTGCCACACTGCCCTCAGCCCTGCCTGGCGCCCTCAGGCTCCATGGCCCAGCCAGCCCCTGGCCAATCAGTGCCAATGGATGCCTGGCCCATGAGAAGCCAGGCTGAGACCGCTACCCACCGCCCCAGAGCCGCCCGCAGACAGGCTCACCCTGCAGCCAGGGCCGAAGCCAGCCCTGCGGGACCCCACAGCGAGTGTCTCCGAGCCAGCTGCTCCCTGTGCAGGGCAGAAGCCAGTACTGAGCCGGGGCGGCCTGGGAAGGGCGCTGTCCCACTGCGGAGGGGAACACATTTGATCCTGTCCCTGCCCAGCACCCTGAGCCAGGGCTGTGGGGAGCAGGGCTTCTGAGGCTGGAGGTCCCAGCTCAGCCCCCGGGTATGGGCCTGGGCAGGGAGGGCTCCAGGGACAGGCACAGGAGCCTGAACCCTGGACCAAGCCAGGGGCTCTGGGGGTCAGCGCAGGTGCCCAAGCCCTGGGCTGGGCTGGGGGCGGGTCACAGGGTCCTGGTGGCCTGGAGCCAGGACCACACCTGGTTTCCACTGGGGCTGAACCCAGCTCAGTGTGAACGGCAGGAGCAGGAGGCGGAGCAGGAACGCCTTGGCTCCTCCCACACAGCTGCTCAGCCAATGAAACACAAGAGGTCGTTGCGCCAAGCCGTCACTGGCTGCTCAGTGACCCAGCAGGCGGGTGGTGACACCTGAGAGCCAGTTAACCCTTTCCCGCCTGCCACACCCCCCATGCTCGGCTCTGGACCGACCCAACCCAGGAGAGCGACCTGCCATCCCAGGCACCCTGGGGCCTCTGCTGGGTGGGGCGAGGGGCCCACCCAGCCCCGCCCATGGCCCCCCGCACTGAATCCATCCCCTGCCACCCTCCCCCAGCCCTTCGCACCTTTCAGCTCCACCAGGTGGGCGTGGTACTTTTTGCGCAGCAGCACCTCGTGCTGGTATTTCCACTGCAGGTCCCGGCTGGCCTCCGACGCCTCGCTGGCAGCCGAGCACATCTAGGGGGACAGGGACACTCAGCCCCCGCCGGGCCCCGCGCAGAGAGCCAGCCTGAGCGCCCAGCGCCGCTGGTGTTGGGGGCAGGAGGCTGGGGGACCAGGAGCAACTGCCCCCTTCCCCTGGACGGGCCTCCCCTGCCCCCTCCATTCCCCGTGGGCGAGCCCCGCTTCTCCCCGACAGGCTGTCCCCCAGCAGCCTCCCCAGCCTCACCTGTCTCCTGGCCTCCCGGATGGCTGCCTCATAGAACTCGGAGAAGTCGCGCACCTGGCTGCGCAGGCTGGAGTAGCTGGTTTTCATGCCCTTGAGGATGGGCTGCAGCGTGGCCAGGCGCCTCTGGACACCTGCCAGGGGAGCAGAGACCGGGGGCAGCTGCCCTCAGAAACAGGCCCTAGCTAGTCCATCCCCCGCACCCCTGCCCCACACAGGGATCCACTCCGCAGGGCTGGAATCTGCTCCCATCGAGCGCAGGGGATCCACTCCCCAGGGATCAGCTCCCCGGGAGGCAGCACCAGGATCTGATCCCAGCAGGGATCTGCGCCAGGGCACTAGCGTTGTGCGCTCACGGCTCAGGATCCCCTCCTGACCAGGGGCTTTCGGAGACGCTTCCCCAGCCCCTCCCCAGGCCGGCGGTACCTGTCAGCTGCTCACGGAGCTGCTCCAGGTGCTGCTCCGAGCACTCCGAGGCCTCCTTGACGGCCTCCTCCTTCTGGGCTTCCAGGTGGCTGATCTCCCGCAGCAGCTCCTCCCGCAGCTTGGTGATCTCACACTCATAGGCAGAGATCTGCAGGTGGGGAGACCCTCGGGTCACCAGGGAGGGCTCGTCTGGCCCTCCCCAGGGGCTGTGGGGGTCACATGAGTGGGGGACGGGGCTCCTGGCTATGGCCTGGGGGGAGGTCGGTCCCTCCACAGGTGAGCGCCTGCTCTGGGGGCTGGACGGAGCAGCTCCATTCCCCACCTCCACCTGCCATGCCTGGGCCCCGGGGACCTGCCCCCTCTTTCGTAGGGTCTGGGCTACTGGAATGCAAGGCTGGGCTACCCTCCCGTGGCCGATGGCCACCCCCAGGGTTGGGTCTCTATGTCAGGGGATGCGGCTCTCAGCAAAGGAGCAAGGAGCCATGGACCGCGGTATTCTGCCTGCGAGGGCACAAGTTTGAATCCCACCCACCCTGTCAACGGTGCCGCTCTCGCTCACCTTGTCTCGCAGCCCAGCAGTCACCTCCTCCGAGCCTTGCAGCTGCTCCGCCAGCCGTTGGCACCGCTCCCCCTGGCTGCAGAGCTGCTCCTGCAGCCCCCGGTTCCGCTCCTCGGCCTCCACCAGAGACCTCAGGGTCGTGGGGGACTCCACCTCCACCGTCTGGGTCACATACTAGAGACGTGGAATGGACGCTGTGAGGGGCTGGGGGCGTGACTGCCCCCGCTGGGGGAATCAGACCTGTACGTGTGCGTGTGTCACTGCCCTGTGGGTGGGTGGGTGTCACTGCCCCCTGCTGTGTGTAAGTGTGTGTTTGTGTCACTGCCATGCACGTATGTGTGTGTCACCACCCTTGCTGGGGGAATCGGACCCATGTCTCTGTGTGTGGGTGTGTGTCACTATCCCTGCTGGGGGAATCAGACCCACGTGGGTGTGGGTGTGTGTGACTGCCCCCTGCTGGGGGAATCAGACCCGTGTGGGTGTGGGTGTGGGTGTGGGTGTGGGTGTGTGTGACTCCCCCTGCTGGGGGAATCAGACCCGTGTGGGTGTGGGTGTGGGTGTGTGTGACTGCCCCCTGCTGGGGGAATCAGACCTGTGGGTGTGTGTGGGTGTGTGTCACTATCCCTGCTGGGGGAATCAGACCCGTGTGGGTGTGGGTGGGTGTGACTCCCCCTGCTGGGGCAATCAGACCCATGTGGGTGTGGGTGTGTGTGACTGCCCCCTGCTGGGGCAATCAGACCCGTGGGTGTGTGTGACTCCCCCTGCTGGGGCAATCAGACCCGTGTGTGGGTGGGTGTGAGTGTGTGTGACTGCCCCCTGCTGGGGGAATCAGACCCGTGTGGGTGTGGGTGTGTGTGGGTGTGGGTGTGTGTGACTCCCCCTGCTGGGGGAATCAGACCCATGTGGGTGTGGGTGGGTGTGACTCCCCCTGCTGGGGGAATCAGACCCGTGTGGGTGTGGGTGTGGGTGGGTGTGACTGCCCCCTGCTGGGGAAATCAGACCCGTGGGGGTGTGTGACTCCCCCCGCTGGGGCAATCACACCCGTGTGGGTGTGGGTGTGGGTGTGGGTGTGGGTGTGTGTGGGTGGGTGTGACTCCCCCTGCTGGGGGAATCAGACCCGTGTGGGTGTGGGTGTGGGTGGGTGTGACTGCCCCCTGCTGGGGCAATCAGACCTGTGCACACGTGTGTGAGAGCAAGAGGCTGCGCCTGCCCTCTAGAGGCCACAGAGGCAAACTGCGGCGCCGAGAGACAGGCCGGGAGCTGGGCTCACCTGTACATCAGGGGGCCGGTTCTGCTGGGTCTCCAGCGCGAGCTGCAGCTTCTGTATCCGCTCGTCCAGCCTGCGCACCTCCTGCTCCTTCCGCCACTGCATGGCGCTGGCCTGCCCCTCCAGGCCCACCAGCTCCTCCACCTTCTGCTGCAGGGACGTCTCCAGGTGCTGCACCCTCGACCTCAGGCCCTCGTTCTCCTGCAGGGGCCGTGGGCAGGGCGTGGTTACGTGCCAGGAGGCTCCTCGGGGACCTACCTGGCCGGATCTCCCGGCACAGTGCGTGCGTGTGAACACAGGGGCGCAGGCCTGGAGCTCAGGGTCCTGCATCCCACAGTGGTAGTGATGCGGGGGCTGGGCATAGGGGGACTCTGGCGGTCAGTGACACGGGGGCTGGATGGGGGGGGCAGGGATCTAGGGGTGAGTGATGGGGGGGCTAGGCGGGGAGGCTGTAGGGGTCAGTGACATGGGGGTTGGGTGGGAGTAGGGCTCTGGGTCAGCAAGAGGGGCCCCGCTCACCTTGGCCAGCATGGCAGAGGACTGGGTATGGGGCGGAGGGAGGGATCTCTAGGGGTCAGTGACACAGGGGCTGGGCAGGGACAAGGCTCTGGGTCAGTGATGTGGGGGCTGGGCATGGGGGGGATCTAGGGGTCAGTGATGCGGGGCCTGGGTGGGGGCCTGGGCGCTGGGTCAGTGACGGGGGGGGCTGGGTAGGGGCAGGGCACTGGGTCAGCAACAGAGGCTGCTCACCTTGGCCAGCGTGGCAGAGGGCTGGGCATGGGGCGGGGCTCTAGGGGTCGGCAACGGGGGGGTTGGGCGGGGGCAGGGTACTGGGTCACCTTGGCCAGTGTGGCAGAGAGCTGGGCACGGAGGTGGGCTCCAGGGGTCAGCGACAAGGGGTCGGGGGGGCTGAGCAGGGCACTGGGTCAGTGACAGGGGGCTTGACGGGCCCCACTCACCTTGGCCAGCACCTTGGCCAGCATGGCAGAGGGCTGGGCACAGGGGGGGCAGTGAGTCACCTTGGCCAGCATGGCAGAGAGCTGGGCACAGGGGGGTGGGGGGGCACTGGGTCACCTTGGCCAGCATGGCAGAGGGCTGGGAACGGGGAGGGGGCTCTAGGGGGTCAGCGAGGGGGGTGGGGGTGGGGTGGGGGGGCAGTGGGTCACCTTGGCCAGCGTGGCAGAGGGCTGGGCATGGGGGGGCAGTGGGTCACCTTGGCCAGCATGGCAGAGGGCTGAGCACAGGGGGGGCGGGGGGCAGTGTGTCACCTTGGCCAGCATGGCAGAGGGCTGGGCATGGGGGGGCAGTGGGTCACCTTGGCCAGCGTGGCAGAGGGCTGGGCACAGGGGGGATGGGGGGGCAGTGGGTCACCTTGGCCAGCATGGCAGAGGGCTGGGCATGGGGGGGCAGTGGGTCACCTTGGCCAGCATGGCAGAGGGCTGGGCATGGGGGGGCAGTGGGTCACCTTGGCCAGCATGGCAGAGGGCTGGGCATGGGGGGGCAGTGGGTCACCTTGGCCAGCATGGCAGAGGGCTGGGCATGGGGGGGCAGTGGGTCACCTTGGCCAGCATGGCAGAGGGCTGGGCAGACACAGTCGCCAGCTGCTGCAGGAGCCCCTGGGTGACGCTGAGACTCTGCTTCAGCCCCTCGTTCTCCACCGTCAGGTTGTGGATCCGCTTCTCCGAATCCGTCACCCCCTGGAAGGAAAAGCGGGGCCGGGGAGCTCGAAGCCTCGGCAGCCCCCCCGCCACTGCCCCCAGGAGCCTCGGCAGCCTCCTCCCACTGCCCCCAGGAGCATCAGCGCCCCCTCCCCACACTGCCCCCAGGAGCCTCGGTGCCCCCCACTGCCCCCACACACACATACTGGCCCCCCACACACACACTCACTGCTCCCGGGAGCCTCGGCACCCCCCCACAGTGCCCCCAGGAGCCTCGCCCCCCCACACACACACAGTGCCCCCACAGCAGCTGCCAGCTTTCCTCTCCTGGGAGCGCCCCCCTCCCCCCACTTCTCTCATCTTCCTCCACACCCTGGGGAGCAGGAGAAGGGATAGGCCTGTAAAGGAGGCAGTGGGGGGAGAGGGCAGAGACAATAGGGGTGGGGGGGATAAAGTGGGGGGGCAGAAGGAACAAGCCTAGGCGGTACAGTGGGGGGACATGGGGCTGGGGGGCAGATGCAGTGGGGGGCAAAGGGACAGGTGTGGAGGGGCTGCAGTGGGGGGCAGCAGAGGGGATGTGGGGATGCAGTAGGGGGGAGCAAAAGGAACAGGCCTATGGAGTGGAGTGGCGGGAGGAGGCAGAGGGGACGGGGGGTTGGGGTGGGGGACTAAAGCAGGGGGCAGAGGGGACAGGCCTAGGGGAAGGAAGCAGAGGGGATGGGGGGAGGAGGCAGAGGGGACGGGGCTGGGCTGGGGATGTCTTTCTCCTCACCATCCCCGTGCGCAGCCGCCTCAGCTCCTCCTCTCGCTCCTCAATCTGCTGCTTCAGCTCTTGGACCTAGCGGAAGGACACACCTGGCATCAGGCCCCTCCCTCCCCAGGGGCTGCGCGCCACGGCCCCCTCCCCAAAGACGGGCGCTGCCGATGGAGGGCGCAGTTAGGGCAGGGACAGCCCCAGGGCATAAGGGGCTGGCTGGCGGGGGTGAGCCCAGTGCCCCACATGGCCCCCAGGGCTGTAAGGATGAGGCTGGTGCCTGCTAGCAGGGGCTCCCCTATAGCTCAGGGACGCTGAAGGGCTGAGTTCTTGCCCTGGTTCCCCAGGGACTCAGCCATCCCTGCCCTGCAAGGCCCTGCAAGCAGAGATCCCACCTGTGGAGCTGTCTCCATCCTCGGGGTCTTCTCCCCTTCCTGGGGCTTTGCTGTGGGCCCCGCCAGCCTCTCCTCAGCAAGAGCATCATTCCCATCCTACCTGCCAAGGTCCACCAGCAGCGCGGCCCCTGGTTCTCACCTGCAGGCCGAAGCTCCCTGCCAGCTGCTGCCTCTCCTTCTCCCCCTCTTCCAGCTGCTCCCTCAGGCCCGTGATCTCCTCCAGCAGCTTGTTCCTCTCTCCCTGCAGGGCACTGATGGACTCCACCAGCCGGTGCACGCCCACAGGGGTCACGGGCGGACACGGGGACAGGGGGCAAGCGGAGGGTGGCTTCATACCTGGGGAGAGGGGGACATATGCAGTCACTCCTAGGACATCCATGTGGGTGCAGAACTAGGTGGGCCATCTGGGGAAGGGACGAGCGGGATGGGGGGGATGCATCCCACCATAGAATCAGCCTGGAGACAGAATCACCCTCTGCTCAGTGAGGGGCAGGCGGGTATGTGCTCGGGGGAGGGGGGGAGGATGTGTCGGGGGTTGGACAGGTATTTTGTATGGGTGGGTAGATGGATGAGTGTATTGCATGGACGGATGGATGGATGGTCATGTTGGATGGACGGGTGGGTGAATGTTGGATAGGTGGATGAATGAGTGGGTGCATTGCATGGGTAAATGGATGAGTCTGTTGGATGTGCGAATGGATGAGTTTGCTGGGTGGACAGGTATATGGATGGATGGTGTGTTGGATGGACAGGTGGATGTGAGGGATGGATGGATGGGCAGATGGATGTGTGTGTTGGATGAGTGTGTTGGATGGATGGTTGGTTCTGTTGGATGGGCAGATGGCTGAGTGTGTTGGATGGTGTGAAGAAGTGGGACTGTTCTTAATGTTTCCTCTGAATAGTGTGGGGGTGCCTCAGTTTCCCCTAGGCAGTTCTTAAGTATCTAGGGGGTGGGATAAGGGTGTATGATCGTTGCAGAGCCCTAGAGGACAGGTATGTGCAGGAGTCTGGACACAGAGAATGGCCGACACCCTGTTTTCTGGCCACTGATGGCCTGGCCCTTTCCCCCTGCAAGGTGAGAGCTAAAGGGTTGGAGAACAAAGGAATCAGGTGACCTCCTGGCCAGGAAAAGGGACAAAGCCCAGAGGAGGAGGGGCTGGAGGGAGTTTCAGTTTGGGGCTGGCTGGGACATGTAGTGAAGGGCAGACATGGTTGTCTGGCTCACTGCCACCCAAAGTGGACCCAGCTGAGGGGTCCTGTTCTCTGCACCTGCAAGCTCTGTTTTAGACTGTGTTCCTGTCATCTAATAAACCTTTTGTTTTACTGGCTGGCTGAGAGTCACGTCTGACTGTGAAGTTGTGGGGGCAGGACCCTCTGGCTTCCCCAGGAGTCCCGCCTGGGCGGACTCGCTGTGGGAAGTGCACGGGGGGCAGAGGATGCTGAATGCTCCGAGGTCAGACCCAGGAAGGTGGAAGCTGTGTGAGCTGTGTGTCCTGCAGACAGGCTGCTCACAGAAAGGAGACTTCCCCAGGGTCCTGACTGGCTTCATGGGGAGCAGTTCCAGAGCATCACCCGGGGACTCCGTGACAGATGGATGGATGGGTATGTTGGATGGTTGGGCAGATGGATGAGTGTGTTGGATGGTGTCAGAAGTCACAGGTGTGGTGCTCTGCTCTGTTAAATGTTGATAACAGTCGGTTGCGTACGTGTGTTCCCTCTGTGTGCTGCCCCGGCTCTGCAGATCGCTGACACAGAAGACCCCGAGAGAACCCCCAATGACCACAGGCTCTGATAAGGTACGAAGGCACCCGGCCAGGTTTATTGTCAAATGAAAGAGTCTCTAGCTCCCCGGATAAGATGTCTACAGTTCTGCTAGTACATATGTGCTCCCTGACAATGGATCATCTCAGCCAGTGGCAGGATTTACCACTGCCCCCTAGGCCAAACCAAGACATCCACTCAGGAGTGCATTCATAGCCACAGCTACAAACAAGTTACACATCACTCCTGACGCATAGAGGTGCAACCCCTCTAGGTGTTAGGGTGCCGCCTCTCACAAAACAACCCTACCATATTACTTTCCTGCCCCTGTCTTTAGGATAGGTCAGCCTGTTCCTGTTATCTGTGGGGTACGCGCTTGTACCAGTGTTCTGGTACCATCCTGGCACGTGTTTCCATAACTAGTGCCCAGTACCTTTTAGGGATGTGTATTTTTACAACATCAGCCCTCTTCTTGCCAGATTCTGTGAGCAGGGCCTGCCTCTGGCTCACAGCTTAACTTTGCTTTATGTCAGCAAAATCTTGACCATTACTTTAGTTCAGGCCTTACGCTTCATACCAGGCCTCTGAAGCAAAAGTTTGTTTCAGGGCATCATCTTACTACAGATGGATTGATGGATATGTTGGATGGATGGTTGGTTGTGTTGGACGGTTGGGTGGATGGGTGGGTGTCTTGGATAGATGGATAGGTGGGTGGGTGTGTTGGATGGTGTAGTAGGAAGAGAGCCTGAGACATAAGCCCTTGTGTCAGAGGCCTGGAATGAGGCAGGACCTGCTCACAAAATCTGGTAAGAACAGGGCTGATATTGCAGAAACACACATTCCTAAGAAGTGCTAGGCACAGAGCACTCATGCAAACACATCTCGATATCAAGTGGTACCAGAACATCCCAATATCAAGGATGGTAGAAAAACATTCCCCAAAGATAAAAGGAACACACTGACCCCTCTTAAAAGATAAGGTCAAGATGACAGTATGTAATAGAGATGTTTTGATCGAACCAACATGTACAAGGTGATGGGTGATAATTCGCCACGTCAGGGGGCAGTAACTATGTCAAAGGGGCAGTACTAACTTGTTTGTATTAGGGCAGGGGTCGGTAACCTTTCACAAGTGGTGTGCCAAGTCTTCATTTATTCACTCTAATTTAAGGTTTCGCGTGCCAGGCATACATGTTAATGTTTTTAGAAGATCTCTTTCTATAAATCTATAATATATACCTGAACGATTGTTGTATGTAAAGTAGATACGGTTTTTAAAATGTTGAAGAAGCTTCATTTAAAATGAAATGAAAATGCAGAGCCCCCTGGGCCGGTGGCCAGGACCTGGGCAGTATGAGTGCCACTGAAAATCAGCTCACGTGCTGCCTTCAACACGCGTGCCATAGGTCGCCTACCCCTGTATTAGGGTATAAAGATGTATCTCAGAGGGAATATCTTTGTCTGGCCTAGGGAGGAACGGAAAGTCCCATCGTTCATTGAGCTGGTCCATTGTTATGGGCATACATGTATTAGTGGCCCAGTAGTCTGTGGGATACTAGTACTGCACTTCTTCGACAATAAACCTGGCTGGGTGCCTTCGTCCCTTAACGGATCTTGTGCTTATTGAGCGGTTCGCTCAAGGTCTGCTGTGCCAGCTGTCTGCACAGGGCTGGGGCGGTACAAAGAGGGAACACACACAAGCAGCCAAATATTTATCAACATCTAACCACAGATGGATGGATGGGTGGATGTGCTTGATGGTTGGGCAGATGGATGAGTGTGTTAGATGGACAGAGAGATGAATTCATGGTGTGTTGGATGGATGGGTGGATGAGTGTGTTGGATGGCTGGACAGATGGATGAGTGGGTGTGTAGGATAGACAGGTGGACGGATGGGTGAGTGTTGGATGGATGAATAAATGGACAGGTGTGCTGGATGGGTGGGTGGATGAGTATTTTGGATGGATGAATTGATGCCTGATCTGCCTGTCCATCCAATACACCCATGCATCCACCTGTCCATCCAACACACCTACCCACACATCCATCACACCCTCCATTCATCCACCCAAAATACTCATCCACCTTCCCCTCCAACACACCGGTCCATCCGTTCATCCATCCAACATGCCCACACATCCATATGTCCTACCAACACACCATCCATTCATTCATCCGTCCATCCAACACACTCATCCATTTGCCCACCCATCCAACACACGCACCCATCCATCCAACACACTCATCACAGAATCATAGAATATCAGGGTTGGAAGGGACCTCAGGAGGTCATCTAGTCCAACCCCCTGCTCAAAGCCAGACCAATCCCCAACTAAATCATCTTAGCCACGGCTTTGTCAAGCCTGACCTTAAAAACTCCTTCCTTAGAAGTTTTTAAGGTCAGGCTTGACAAAGCCCTGGCTGGGATGATTTAGTTTGGGGTTGGTCCTGCTTTGAGCAGGGGGTTGGACTAGATGACCTCCTGAGGTCCCTTCCAACCCTGATATTCTATGATTCTATGATGAGTGTGTTGGATGGATGAATGGATGGGTGGGTGTGTTGGATGAGTGTGTTAGATGGACAGACGAATGAATGGATGGTGTGTTGGTTGGACATATGGATGTGTGGGCATGTTGGATGGATGAACGGACAGACCGGTGTATTGGAGGGGAAGGTGGATGAGTATTTTGGGTGGATGGATGGAGGGTGTGATGGATGTGTGGGTAGGTGTGTTGGATGGACAGGTGGATGTATGGGTGTATTGGATGGACAAGCAGATGAATGGCTGTGTTGGATGGACGGGTGGATGCATGGGTGGGTGTGTTGGATGGACGGGTGGATACATGGGTGTGCTGAATGAATGGATGGATGGACAGGTGTGTTGGATGGGAGGGTGGATCACTATTTTGGGTGTGTGAATGGTGCATTGGATGGGTGGGTGTGTTGGACATACGGGCAAATTGATGCATGGACATGTTGGATGGATGAACGGATGGGTGCATGTTTTGGATGAACGGATGGGTGCATGTGTTGGATGGATGGGTGGGTGGTGTGTTGGATGAATAGATAGATGGTGGGTTGGGTGGGTGGTATGTTGGATGGATGGGTGGGTGTGTTGAATGGGTGGGTGGATGGTGTGTTGGATGGAAGTGTGGGTGGTGTGTTGGATGAATAGATGGATGGTGCGTAGGATGGGTGGGTGGTGTGTTGGGAGGGTGTGTTGGACAAACAGATGGATGGTATGTTGGGTGGCTGGATGGTGTGTTGAATGGGTGGGTTTGTTGGATGGACGGGTGGATGGTGTGTTGGATTAATAGATGGATGGTGCACTGGGTGGATCGATGGGTGGGTGTGTTGAATGGGTGGGCAGATGGTGTGTTGGATGGATGGGTGGGTGTGTTGGATGGAGGTGTGGGTGGTGTGTTGAATGGGTGGATGGTGTGTTGGATGGATGAGTGGATGGTGTGTTGAATGGGTGGGTGTGTTGGATGGATGGGGGTGTGTGTTGAATGGGTGGGCAGATGGTGTCTTGGATGAGTGGGTGTGTTGGATGGATGAGTGGATGATGCGTTGAATGGGTGGGTGTGTTGGATAGACAGGTGGATGGTGTGTTGGATAGGTGGGGGTGTTGGATGAATAGATGGTGTGTTGGGTGGATGGATGGGTGGGTGTGCTGAAGGACGGGTGTGTTGGATGGACGGGTGGATGGTGTGTTGGATGGATGGGTGGATGTGTTGAATGGGTGAGCGGATGGTGTGTTGGATGGGTGGGTGGGTTTGCTGGATGAATAGATGGATGGTGTGTTGGGTGGATGGATGGGTGGGTGTGTTGAATGGATGGGTGGATGCGTGAGCTGCGGTTCACTGGTTCATCGGGTTACTTCAGAAGACGAAGTCCCTGCAGATCAGTCTCTGTGACTCATTCAGTCCTTGGCCTCTCTCCAGAGGCTGCCCAAGAGGGGCCGACTGACTACCACTCATCACCATTTCGTTTGGACACTGCCCCTTAGCCGAGACCCTCCAGCACACTCTGCCTCCAGTGGCCTCATGGGGCAGCCGAAGCTGCCCGACAGGTGACTTTGAGCAGCCACCATCCTGGAGGTGAAGGGCTCCTCCCCCCTATTACCAACCCCTCTCCATGTCCAACCGCCAGCCAGGTTTCCTCCCATCACCAGTGCAGCCACCTTCCTACATCTCCAGGGCTGCAGCAGGCCCATCACCCTGGTCCTCGTGACAACCTCAGGAGCTCCTCTACCCTGTTGTCTTCAGAGGGGAGGAATTCACACAAGGCCTGACAAGGCGTAGGGGACGAGGCGGGACACCAGGCAATGGCACCCAGGCCTCGGTGGGATCCCAGCGGTGCCCAGGCCTCGGCGGGGGCGGGACTCCAGCGGCGCCCAGGCCTTGCAAATTTCACCCCCGAAGCCCAGGTGGCTGCTCATGGGTGTTGCTGCGGTTGGGACGAACGACTCCCCACCGTGCAGCGTCTCCATGACGTTCTGCTGCTCGCAGATGACGCCCTCCAGGCTCTCGATGAGGCTCAGCTTGTCCTGCACCCGCTGCCTGTAGGCCCTCCTCAGCATCCGCAGCTGCTTCCGTCGCCGGCGCTCCTCCCGGCGCAGGAGGGAGCGGTACTCCCCGGCTTGCTCCTGCAGCCGCTGCATCTGGCCGTAGTGCTCCAGGAAGGAGAGGAGGTGGGACATCACCGAGATGAGCGGGGAGTCGGGGAGCTGGCGTGGGGGCCCGTGGGAGGAGCAGGGGGAGAGGGGGGCCCGTGGGGATGGTCCGGCCCGAGTGAAATGGCGGGACGGGGAGGGAGGGGCGGACATGGCAGGTCGCAGGGGCACATGGGACGTGGGGGGATGAGGGAGGTGGTTCGAAGGAGAAAAGAGAAGACAGAGCAGTTAGCGCAGGCAGAGGGTGGGGATGGTTTGCCTAGCGCGGAGGGTGGGGGCCCAGGACTCAGGAGACTGGGCCCTGTCCCTGCCCTGCCACAGACCCCGTTTGACTCTGGAGTGGGTCACTTCATCCACTGTGTCTCGGACCCCCACGCGTGCAGTGGGCTGGCTCCATGAGACGCTATAGGCTACGGTGAGGCACTACGCCCAGGGGCCAGAGGAAACCCCCAGACAGGTACCCCGCACGCAGCAGCCTGCGCAGACCTCACAGCTGCCTGGCACCATCGGCAATCGCACACCAAGAGCAGGGGCCCTGTGCGCTGGGCCCGGCACACTTCGTCGGGGACAGGTGCTGTCTGTCTGTCTGTCTCGGCTGCTGAGCGTGGGAGGAGAAGGAACTCGCCCAAGGCCACCCGTGTAGCCGGGGTAGGAAAGGGGGCAGGTCAGGCGAGCCACCCGAACACAGACCCGGGGGCCGGGCGGGACGGCACTCCGGCAGCTAGACCAAGCGCCCCCCCACCCCGTGCTCCCAGCTGCACTGCTGTGTTTAGTGCACCAGAGTGAGCAGAGCTAGCATGTCTGTCCGCACGAGCTGGGAATCACCTCCCGGCTCAGACCCAGAGCCTGGGCCGCCTCCGAGCCTGGGCTCCTGTTAGGAGCAGAGGGGTCCTTAGGGCCCGGTTCCTGGCTGCCCTGTGTCGTGTCATTGAGGCCAGCGCTCCCAATGGCAGCGTTCTACCCACGCTCTGCCAGGCTGTGCCAGGCCCTTCGGTATCACCGTGACGGGCGCTATCCAAAACCAGGCAGGTGGACATGGAGCCAGGGATGGGCAGCGCTGTAGGATTCCAGAAACCCACACACACTCCAGACCAAGACCATTGGTCCCCTCTGTGGTCTGAGACACACGGTGACCCTGGGGACACAGGGACTGGGTCCCTCCTTCTCTGCTCCAGGCCTCAGCAACCCCCTTCTGGGGAGAGGAGAGAGCTGGAAAAGCTCCTGGGTGGACAGGAGCACTGGCGACTGCCTGGTAAATAGCCAGCAGGTCAGTGAGGGCAGCAAAGCGAGCAGAGTGGAGGACAGGGACGGATGAGACCTGGGAGCTGTCTGGATGGATGGTTCTGCTGGGCTGGTACATGGCCAGTTCAGATCTGACGCGGTGGGTCCTGGTGTGACCCAAGAATCCCGGAATGCCAGCTGGCAAGGGGGTCCAGCAATATCCTGATGCTGGATTGTGCATTCTGGGTCCCCAAAAAGCGAACTGTCCACACAGATGCTGCGTAAGGGGCTATGGATGTCCACTGACAGCGTGCAGGTTTTCTATCGCACAAGGGACTTTTGTTCACCTGGCTCTCGGGCGGGACGTGAGCACCGTAAGCTAACACAGCATATACCCATGTACATACGAAGCCAGCAGGGGGATGTGAAATCAACAGGGAAGCGGCACGCCGGAAAAAGAAACCCCAGTGCGTTATCCTGATCTGAGAACATACACTGAAGTCTGGGGACTTGAGCAGAAGGCAGAGACGACACCCCCCATCCTGCACCTAGGAAGGAAGCGGGCTGGGCATTTACGGTCCTGAAAACAGGATCTCAACCCCCTTGGCTGAGACTCGGCAGAGGAGTTTGGGGGTGAGATATGCTTCATTGGCTGGCAGCTTAGCCTGCTGAGTGAAGTGCAGGCTCCAGAAAGCGTGCTATGATCTTGTTTTACAGGTAACCTTTTGTTTCCATTATTCTCCCTCGCCATCTCTTGGTTCTTTGCCAATGATCTCACCCTTGTTTTCACGATAAAGATCCCTCAGAGCCGTGATATCACACAAAGAGCGGATCCTGACTCTCACAAACAGGGGTACATGTTGGCCCCTGGGGGACAGCAGGCCTGGTACTTCTGGGAGTGTCCTGTGGAGACGGGGCTCGGGGACTGGGGTGCACCTCCTGTTAACCTGCAAGGCAAGGTAAGGGCTGGCACGGCCTGGAGGAGAGGGCCTGGGTGGCTGACAAGAGCGGGGGGTGAGGGAGTGGACACCCAGCTAAGCACAAGCAAGACTCCCCCAGCACAAGAGACGGGGAATACCAAGGGGCCTCACAGCTCTGGGCACCCCGAGACCCATCACACCTGGCCACACCTGTTTGTGTTTCATGCTCCTCATTGCCATGGAGACAGGTCTGATGGGGAACACGCCCAGATTTACCTTCCCGCCAAGGGCCTCTGTGTCCGCTGGGCAGAGCTTCCCCTCGGCAGCTTCCCGCTTGAGGGACAGGAATTCGGTGAGCGGGGTGGCGGCATCCTCCAGAAACCCGCTGTCAGGGCCAGCCTCCTCCTCCTCCGTGCCATTGTCTCGGTCGCTCTCGGAGCTGCCTGCAAAGGCGGGGACCAGCACTGGGCGGGAGCAGCAGCGCCGGGGCGCCCCTTGGTTCCCCCACCGTCGAGACAGCTGTGCCCCAGCTCAGCCACACCCCCCCCGCCCCGTGTGAGATCCACGCCCCCAACACCCCGCACCCCTCCAGGACATGGGCAGAGCTGGGACACTGTCCCAGCTCACCAGCCCGGCATGCACCGAAATACAGCCAGCACCCGCCCCCTGCAGCTGGGCCCCGTGCGAACCGGACCAGCCGCTGTGGCTCAGAGCCGTGCACGGGGCAGGGAGAGGAGGCTACGCACTGTCCAGCTCCGGCAGCTCCGGCCACAGCTTGCGTCGCCTGGCTGGCTCCGCGGAGAAGGCATCGGGGCCCTGGAGAGCAGGAGGGGAAGGAAACGTCTGTCAGCAACAGAGGCCAGGCCATGGACGGGTCCTCAGAGCCCCCCGAGCAACCTGCCCCCTTCCACGTATGGGTCCTCAGAGCCCCCCAACTAAACCTCCACTGCAAACGAGTCCTCAGAGCTCTCCCCATCACCATGGACGGCATCTCAGAACCCCTTCCCCGCAGACAGTGCTTCAGAGCCCCCTCCCCCCCCCGAGCAACCCCACACCACAGATGATGCCTCAGAGCCCCCATGGCACCACCCCTTCATGAACAGCACCACAGAGCTCCTCACCCCCTGAACACTCCCCACCATGGCTGCCCCCCCCAAGCCCCTCCGGGCACGGACAGCCCCCCCATGCCACCCCCCACCACTGTGCCCTACAGATCTCCCCAAGAAACACCCCCCAACAGACAGCCCCATAGAGCCCCCCTCACACACTCCCCCTCCACAGACAGTGTCCCCACACACCCCTGGCTACAGATAGCCCCACAGAGCCCGTTCCTGGCCATCAACAGCCCCACAGAACCCCCTCAAGTACCCCGCCACCACAGACAGCCCCATAGAGCTCCCCGCCCACTCCCCACAAGCCCAGCACAGAGCTGACCCTGCTGGGTGCAACTGATGCCCTGAGCCGGAGCCATCTCCGCGATGAAGCTGTCTAGACACCGGGAACACTCCCGGATTGCTCCCTTCAGCACTACGTGCCCAGGGCCCTGATGCACCCCAAGACCCGACCCTCTCCCACGAGGCCTGGCTGGGTGCACCAATAGGGCTGGGGAACAGCAAGGTGCTGAGCTAGCAAGATGGGAACCCTGCTAATGGGGAAGAGCCGGCCCTGCCCGGGTGCTGCCCCCGCTAACATACGCCACGGAGGAGGACACACGCCCGTTCCCCCTCGGTGCCCGGCGCACAGAGGACAAGCAGCTGCTTAGCCCCCAATGGCAAGCCCTGCTCTTTAACTCATGCTTAGCTCTGGAGGTCCCTGGTTCAGCCCAGCCCCTCGCCCAGCTACGCTGATGGGGCACCTGACTGTGTTGCCTGGCCTCACAGCGGGCACCCCCTACTGGAGGAGTCAGCATTGCACCCAGCACCGGCTGGGATGCGGGGGTGCTGCTGTCTGGGTACTGCTCTCTAGGGGGTGCTGGGAGAGCAATGCCCCACGGTGGGCTGCTGCAGAGTTGGGTGCCTGAGGGGGTCAGGGGCTGCCCACAGGGCAGCACGGAGCCAGCGTTACACTGGGGGGGGGGGCGGGGGATGCTTTGATTTAGACACAGAGACTAGCCCTGGACCCCTGAGCACAACTGCCCCAGTTTGCAAAAACCACCTCCTGCCTCCCCCACCCCGCAACCAGCCTGTACATGACACCTCGTGCATCCCCCTTCCCTCCACCACCCCCGCGGTCTAGACCCTGCCTGTCTCCGGTCCCCGGGGCAGACCCTGCTCTCCACCCAGCGGACAGATGGACTCAACCCCTCGTCCAAGCTGTCAGATGAGAATCCCTGCCCATCCTAAACCCAACGCAGCAGCACCAGTGCTGGGGAGCTGTCTGCCTCTGTGCCCCCCGCCAGGGAGACAGATCCACGGCGCAGCAAGTCAAAGCCTGAGCCAGGCCTCCCTGGACAATCAATACAGCCCGGCTGGAAACTGCACCAGCTCCCTGCTAACAAGCTGCAGCCGAGCCAACCTCGGAGCCAGCTGCGCAGAGCGGAGCCGAGTGGGGAAATGGCAGAGCGCCAGAGCCGAGATGCCAAGGGGAGGAAATGGGGCAGGCTCTCAGCACCGCCCTATGGATCCAATCAGCCCTCTGGCAGGGGAGATCACGCTGCCTTGAGCGGTCAGGCCCCCATCCTGCCGGGCCCCTTTGGAGAGAACCGACCCCCCAGCTGCTAAAGCGCCCACAGAGCCAACCCGGGCACACCTGGCACGCACATCCCGCCCCAGCAGAGGGGCCCAGCCTGGGAACGGCGCACAAAGCTCTCTGCCAGCAGAACACGAGGCACGGCCAACGCTCCTGGCCCTGTAGACGTGTCTGGCAAGGCTCAGCGGGGCTGGGCGCCGACCCGTGGCTGCGGTGAGGAGGGGTCAGAGACTGGAACAATCGATGTCTATTCAAACAACAGACAACACCCCTGCCCCCAGGCGTCCCCAGTGCAGAGCAGGGGCCCAGGGCAAAGCGGGCAGGGAAAGCCGAGGTTCTGTGCCGTGCTGACAAGCAGAGGGAGACCCAGACCCAGCCCCCCTGCGAGGGGAGGAGTGAATGAACCCCAGTCTGCTGTCCTCTGCGCTGGGTTCGACTGGAACCAGGAGGCTCAGCACAGACAGACCGAGCCCTTCAATCCCTCGCGCCTTCTGGCGCCTGCTCCAAGCGAGTGGGCCCTAGCAGGCTGGGCCCCTGCCCCTGAAGCCACACCGTCCCCAGCCCCTACTCACGTCCCTCGCGCCGCCAGTCTCTCCCACCTCCTTTCCCTGGCGCTGTCGTAACACGCTTGTGAAGCTGGAACTGTTCACAGAATCATAGAATATCAGGGTTGGAAGGGACCTCAGGAGGTCATCTAGTCCAACCCCCTGCTCAAAGCAGGGCCAATCCCCAATTTTTGACCCAAATGGCCCCCTCAAGGATTGAACCCACAACCCTGGGTTTAGCAGGCCAATGCTAAGCGTGGGTCATGTCTCTCGGGGCTGGTCCTGATAGAGGATAAGAGCCTACTGCTGCTGGTGGCTGACGGAGGGATTCCTTTAGCTCAAGCAACGAGGACCTATGCTCTGGTGTGGATCCACAGCGAAGGATGTCACTGAACCGGACCCCGAACAGGCACCCGAATGCCTGCGCTGCCATCCCTTCCCATGCACAGCCAGCTTGGGGAGTAGCCCACGCGTTACCGGCCGACCCTCAATAACAAGCCTGTGTTAAAACAGGGGTAGGTGTTAGCATTGGCACAGGGATTCCACCTGGCCCCAGCATGGGACGTGGGAAATCCAGGCCCATCCATCAACCAGGGGACAGCCTCAGCACCCGCATCTCCAGCAGCTGCCGAGGGCTGCGGTGGAGTCTCCATCCCTAGACATTTTTAAATCAAGATTGACCTCGAGCAGATCTTTCAGAAAAGCATCCAGACAGGAGTTAATGCAGGGCACTCCTAGGGCCGATGTGATAGATACAGAGATCTCACAACGGCGCCTCCTGGCCCCAGGCTCTCAGAATTGATGGAAAAAACACCAGGAAATCACTAGTGGCCCAGGAGCGAGAACACCAGAGTCCTGCAGCGGCCTTGGAAGGGATGTCAACAGGACAGGACCTGCCCCCCATGTACTCCCGAGGGCTCTCACCCCACCACGCTGGGTGCAGGATCCTAGTGATGTCACACGGGCCAGCCTGGGCAAGGATAAAGTCAACCGGCTAAGTGCACAGCTGGGTCAACAGGTTCAATTCCCCCTCCAGCAGGGCTGAGCTGCCCCCATGCCCACCCCTTCGACCCCTGGCTCTTCGCCTCCCCACTGCCAATTTCAGTCACTTCACTGGTACTGCTAAGTGCCCAGGCTGCTGGCCGCATTGATCTCCAGAACCAAAGCTGTGCCCGGGGCTGCTCTGCCACCACCATAGAATCATAGAATATCAGGGTTGGAAGGGACCTCTGGAGGTCATCTAGTCCAACCCCCTGCTCAAAGCAGAACCAATTCCCAACTAAATCATCCCAGCCAGGGCTTTGTCAAGCCTGACCTTAAAAACCTCTAAGGAAGGAGATTCCACCACCTCCCTAGGTAATGCATTCCAGTGCTTCACCACCCTCCTAGTGCAAAAGTTTTTCCTAATATCCAACCTAAACCTCTCCCACTGCAACTTGAGACCATTACTCCTCGTTCTGTCATCTGCTACCACTGAGAACAGTCTAGATCCATCCTCTTTGGAACGCCCCTTCAGGTTGAAAGCAGCTATCAAATCCCCCCTCATTCTTCTCTTCCGCAGACTAAACAAACCCAGTTCTCTCAGCCTCTCCTCATAAGTCATGTGTTCCAGCCCCCTAATCATTTTTGTTCCCCTCCGCTGGACTCTCCAATTTTTCCACATCCTTCTTGTAGTGTGGGGCCCAAAACTGGACACAGTACTCCAGATGAGGCTTCACCAGTGTCGAATAGAGGGGAATGATCACGTCCCTCGATCTGCTGGCAATGCCCCTACTTATACATCCCAAAATGCTGTTAGCCTTCTTGGCAGCAAGGGCACACTGTTGACTCATATCCAGCTTCTCGTCCACTGTCACCCCTAGGTCCTTTTCTGCAGAACTGCTGCCTAGCCATTCGGTCCCTAGTCTGTAGCGGTGCATTGGATTCTTCCATCCTAAGTGCAGGACTCTGCACTTGTCCTTGTTGAACCTCATCAGATTTTTTTTGGCCCAATCCTCTAATTTGTCTAGGGCCCTCTGTATCCTATCCCTACCCTCCAGCGTATCTACCTCTCCTCCCAGTTTAGTGTCATCTGCAAACTTGCTGAGGGTGCAATCCACACCACCCTCCAGATCATTAATGAAGATATTGAATAAAACCAGCCCCAGGACCCACCCTTGGGACACTCCGCTTGATACCAGCTGCCAACTAGACATGGAGCCATTGATCACTACCCGTTGAGCCCGATGATCTAGCCAGCTTTCTATCCACCTTATAGTCCATTCACCAGTCCATATTTCTTTAACTCGCTGGCAAGAATACTGTGGGAGACAGTGTCAAAAGCTTTGCTAAAGTCAAGGAATCGCACGTCCACTGCTTTCCCTTCATCCACAGAGCCAGTTATCTCGTCATAGAAGACAATTAGATTAGTCAGGCACGACTTGCCCTTGGTGAATCCATGCTGACTGTTCCTGATCACTTTCCTCTCATGTAAGTGCTTCAGGATTGATTCTTTGAGGACCTGCTCCATGATTTTTCCGGGGACTGAAGTGAGGCTGACTGGTCTGTAGTTCCCAAGATCCTCCTTGTTCCCTTTTTTAAAGATGGGCACTACATTAGCCTTTTTCCAGTTGTCCGGAACTTCCTCCGATCGCCATGAGTTTTTAAAGATAATGGCCAATGGCTCTGCAATCACATCCGCCAACTCCTTTAGCACTCTCGGATGCAGCGCATCCGGCCCCATGGACTTGTGCTCGTCCAGCTTTTCTAAATAGTCCCAAACCACCTCTTTCTCCACAGAGGGCTGGTCACCTCCTCCCCATGCTGTGCTGCCCAGTGCAGTAGTCTGGGAGCTGACCTTGTTCGTGAAGACAGAGGCAAAAAAGCATTGAGTACATTTGCTTTTTCCACATCCTCTGTCACTAGGTTGCCTCCCTCATTCAGTAAGGGGCCCACACTTTCCTTGACTTTCTTCTTGTTGCTAACATACCTGAAGAAACCCTTCTTGTTACTCTTAACATCTCTTGCTAGCTGCAACTCCCATTGTGATTTGGCCTTCCTGATTTCACTCCTGCATGCCTGAGCAATATTTTTATACTCTTCCCTGGTCATTTGTCCAATCTTCCACTTCTTGTAAGCTGCTTTTTTGTGTTTAAGATCAGCAAGGATTTCATGGTTAAGCCAAGGTGGTCGCCTGCCATATTTACTATTCTTTCGACACATCGGGATGGTTTGTTCCTGTAACCTCAATAAGGATTCTTTAAAATACAGCCAGCTCTCCTGGACTCCTTTCCCCCTCATGTTATTCCCCAGGGGATCCTGCCCATCAGTTCCCTGAGGGAGTCTAAGTCTGCTTTTCTGAAGTCCAGGGTCCATATTCTGCTGCTTTCCTTTCTTCCCTGTGTCAGGATCCTGAACTCGATCATCTCATGGTCACTTTCTCTCAGGTTCCCATCCACTTTTGCTTCTCTACTAATTCTTCCCGGTTTGTGAGCAGCAGGTCAAGAGGAGCATGGCCCTTAGTTGGTTCCTCCAGCACTTGCACCAGGAAATTGTCCCCTACACTTTCTAAGAACTTCCTGGATTGTCTGTGCACCGCTGTATTGCTCTCCCAGCAGATATCAGGGTGATCGAAGTCTCCCATGAGAACCAGGGCCTGCGATCTAGTAATGGGGATTTGGACCGATGGGCTTTGGACCATGGGTCCCCTCTGGACTGTTGCCCATTTTTGGCTCTGGGACTCCTGCCTCCTTTTTTTCCAGGGGAAGAATCGTTTGCTATCTCCAAGAGCTTGAGTCAGGTGATAGAGACGGCAAACTGAGCAGCACTTAGCCCCCCATTCAGGATACAGGGAACCAGGGACTGTCTGTGAGGTGGAAATACAACACATTTACAACTGATCAGAGAGCCACTTTTCCCACACGCGTCATTAACCTGTGTAACTCACTGTTACTAGACCTTATTGAGCTTAGCAAAATACAAAACAGGGCCAGACCCTTCTAAGGATCATTACCCCAGCCATGGTTACCCATTACAAAGGCTATAATCTCTCCTGGTCCCGGACATCAGCAGCCCCTAACTGAATGATGCGGGGTTAGGAAGAGATGACCCCCGGACAAGTTACTCCATAATCATCCAGTACCAGGTGCCTTGTGCCTTCCTCTGGAACGGCTGGGGCTGGTCCCTTTCACCAATAGGACAGACTGAGACTATCCCTGGTCTGTTCAACCTGCCCATTCTTATGTCCCGAGTGCTGACCCAGACAGACCGGAGGGGCCACTAATCACATTCAGAAAACAATCTCAGCTCCACAGCAAGGCATGGCGAGCGGGAGGGACGGGGCGTGCCTGGAGCCCCACCTAGCCTGAGAGCAGGGGCTGCCCGACTGGGGAGGGGCAGGTAGACTCACTCAGGCAGCTGGCTCCTTAGTGCACCCGGAGCGGGAGAGGACCTAGGGTGTGGGCTGAGCAGTCAGGAGTGGGGAGCCGGACTGAGCTGCTCTTTACATTCCCCTCGGGACCCCAGGACAGGGGGACCTGCCATGCACTTTGCTATGAGCTGGTTGGGAAAGGGGTCTGCTGCCAGGGAGACAGAGTGGGTGCGCAGTTACCATGGCAACAGATGTCTTTGAAATTCCACCACGGAATGATGGCGACAGATCGACTGTTACTTCTGGTTCCTGTCACTGCAAACCATCTCTGAGTACCACTCCTCCCCCACCAGTGTGCCAGGAATAATGGGGATCCATCCAGTCAGGGGCAGGTGCCCCCAAGTCTGCATGGCTAGGACTGAGGTACCCTCCCTCCACCTCTTCCCATGCCGGCAGAGGATCAGTGTCCCATATCACTCCCCTGGGCTGGATCCGGCAGCACCAAAGCTGACCTGGTTTCCTCCCCCTTCCCCTGGCCCGCCAGGCAGATGCGACAGCCGCAGCCAGGCGGGCTTTCATCTCTGCATTGATCAGGGAGCAGCATCCCCACAAGAGAAGCAACCACGGCTACCTGGGCACGCAGCGGCTCAGAAGCCATGCTGCCGGGGACCATGCCAAGTGGACAGAGAGCAGAGATCCAGGGCCGGCAGTGCGAAGGGCCGTGGGGCTGGGAGTGGAGAGGGAATGACTATCTGGCCCAGGACAGAGCAGTCCCACTCGGTCAGGGGACAGGGACTGGCTGCTCCAGGTCAGCAGCAAACTGAACAGCGTGAGGGGAGAGGAACAGCCCATCCCGGTGGGGCAGGTGGCAGCTTCCCATCCCTGCCATGAGTTGGGAGGACTCAGCCGGGCCTCCACCGCCCAGAAACCACCCCACGGCCTGGCACCTGGGGAGTCTGCTCAGGAGACGCCCAAGACCAGCCTGGCCGGGGGGCTGCAGGCTGGGACTGAGGTCAACAGACCTAAGGGGGGAGCCCAGGGCTGGGGGAGCAGGGGGCTGCGGGTTAGGATTGAGGGGCACCGGCAGGGCGTGGAGATGGGGGATAGGAGGGAGCACCGGGGATCTGGCTGGGGGAAGCCAGGCACCCCGGCACCGGAGGACAGTAAACAGCTGTCAGGGGCAGGTGCTGCTGGGGGCGTGCAGAGCAGCTGGGTGCCGGGGGCAAGGCGGGGGGGGTGCCGGGGGCACAGCGGGTAGAATAGCTCCCCCCCTTTGCCCTCCCCAGAGGTGGCACTGGCAGGTGTCCCGGGTCCGCACCCCGGGGCCGGGCTCCGCTAACGGGGTCCCCGTGGCCCAGCGGTCCCGTCTCACCGCTTGATCCGATCCAGAGACTGGCCCGGGCCGGGGTTCCCCACAGCGGGGGCGGCTCAGGGCCCTCTGGAGGGCATGACGCTGGCCGAGGGGGGCCGGGGTCCCCCCGCCCGGTGCCCCAGCCCCCCCCCAGCCCCCCCTACCTGCGGCGGGGGGAGCGGCGGCGGGCCGCGGCGCAGCAGCGCGTACACGATGTAGACCAGCAGCGAGTAGAAGGCGAACATGGGGGCACCGGGGGGGGCCGCCGGGGCGCCCTGCGCAGCCCAGCCCGGGGATCCCCTCGCCCGCCCGGCAGCTGCAGCGCCCGCCCCCCGGCCGAGCCAGCCGCAGCGGCTCGGAGCATGCCCAGTGCCCCCGCCCGCCCCTGGCGCTGCGGCACCGGCGGGGCCCGGGCGGGGCTGGGGGGAGCCGCCCACGGGCGGCGGGACGCGGGCACCCCCTGCAGCTCCCTGGGCATGGGCAAGACACAGGCACCCCCTGCAGCCTCCTCACGCCCTGGGCATGGGCGAGACACGGGCACCCCCTGCAGCTTCCCTCACTGACACGGGCACCCCATGCATCTCCCCTTGCCCTGGGCACAGGGGCGACTCGGGCACCCCCTGGAGCCTCTTTGTGCCCTGGGCATGGGCGAGACACGGGCACCCCCTGCAGCCTCCTCACGCCCTGGGCATGGGCGAGACACGGGCACCCCCTGCAGCTCCCCTCACTGACACGGGCACCCCATGCATCTCCCCTTGCCCTGGGCACAGGAGCGACTCGGGCACCCCCTGGAGCCTCTTTGTGCCCTGGGCATGGGCGAGACACGGGCACCCCCTGCAGCCTCCTCACGCCCTGGGCATGGGCGAGACACGGGCACCCCCTGCAGCTCCCCTCACTGACACGGGCACCCCATGCATCTCCCCTTGCCCTGGGCACAGGGGCGACTCGGGCACCCCCTGGAGCCTCTTTGTGCCCTGGGCATGGGCGAGACACGGGCACCCCCTGCAGCTCCCCTCACTGACACGGGCACCCCATGCATCTCCCCTTGCCCTGGGCACAGGGGCGACTCGGGCACCCCCTGGAGCCTCTTTGTGCCCTGGGCATGGGTGAGACATGGGCACCCCATGCAGCTCCCCTCCTCTGGGCACGTGTGAGACACGGGTACTCCCTGCAGGCTCTTTGTGCCCTGGGCATGGGCGAGACACGGGCACCCCCTGCAGCCTCCTCACGCCCTGGGCACAGGGGCGACTCGGGCACCCCCTGGAGCCTCTTTGTGCCCTGGGCATGGGCGAGACACGGGCACCCCCTGCAGCCTCCTCACGCCCTGGGCATGGGTGAGACACGGGCACCCCCTGCAGCTCCCCTCACTGACACGGGCACCCCATGCATCTCCCCTTGCCCTGGGCACAGGAGCGACTCGGGCACCCCCTGGAGCCTCTTTGTGCCCTGGGCATGGGCGAGACACGGGCACCCCATGCAGCTCCCCTCCTCTGGGCACGTGTGAGACACGGGTACTCCCTGCAGGCTCTTTGTGCCCTGGGCATGGGCGAGACACGGGCACCCCTTGCAGGCTCGTCAGCCCTGGGCACAGGGGCGACTCGGGCACCCCCTGGAGCCTCTTTGTGCCCTGGGCATGGGTGAGACATGGGCACCCCATGCATCTCCTCACGCCCTGGGCACAGGGGCGACTCGGGCACCCCCTGGAGCCTCTTTGTGTCCTGGGCATGGGCAAGACACGGGCACCCCTTGCAGGCTCGTCAGCCCTGGGCAGCGTGGATCTGCAAGACCCAGGGGGCCTGCAGCCTCCTTGGCCCCTGCTGGTAGTGACAGACACCTGGCCAGAGCCCCAGGCCCCAGGCCGCTGTGGTGAGTGTAGGGTCTGAGTGTAGGGCCTGACCCGGGGGGGCGTGAGCTGCTGGCCATGGGGAGGGCTGCGGGCTCTGAGAGATGCAGAGAGCTGTGACAGGGTGGGCATCATGCCCATTTCTCTGCCCCACAGCCCTAGGGAGCTTGAACCACAGCAGGGAGTGAGTGCAGGGGCGTGGGTCCGAGACATGCAGCACAAGGGCTGGAGCAGGAGGGTTAGCTATGGAGCCCCATGAAATAATCCCCCCCCCACCCCCAGTTCCCCGAAAGATTCCCCGTAGGGAGCGTGATGTGCTTTGGGGTGTGGAGGGGGTCTCCAGGGCGCTTTGGCTGCCTCTGTGGCAGGGGAGAGGCAGGGCTCTCCCGGTTGCCCCAGGAACCAATTCAGCCAGGCCCTAGCGCAGGGGTGGCCAGCCTGAGCCTGAGGAGGAGCCAGAATTTATCAATGCACATGGCCAAAGAGTCCCAGTAATACGCCAGCAGCCCCCCATCAGCTCCCCCCACGGGCAGCCCCGCCGAACAGCGCCTCCCCCTCCCTCCTGATCAGCTGTTTCGTGGGGTGCAGGAGGCTCTGGGGGGAGGGGGGAGGAGCGAGGGCACGGCCGGCTCAAGGGAGGGGGCGGGAAGGGGTGGCGTGGGGGCAGGGCCTGGGGCAGAGCCGGGGGTTGGCAGCGAGCCCCCCCCGGCACACTGGGAAGTTGGCGCCTGTCGCTCCAGCCCCGGAGTCGGTGCCTGGCCAAGGAGCCGCACGTTAACTCCTGAAGAGCCGCGTGTGGCTCCGGGCCCCAGGTGGGCCACCCCGGCCTAGCGCGGCAGCGCTCCGTGCTGAGCCCACCAGCAGAGGGGTGAACGGGTCCACTGGGGCCTCCGTCCCGCCAGGGGCAGCGGGAACAGCACAGCGAGCGGGCCGGCACGGGTCCCGCTCAGCCCCGCCCGCTCCGCCCAGGGAGAGCAGCAATCCCCCTCGTGCCCAGTGGACATCTTTCCCCGAGCCTTCACGGTCCATAGCGAGTCTCACGCCCTTGGGACTCTGCAGCGAGGGGTGGCAAAGTCCCTGGGCTGGCATGGCACGTCCTCCCCGCTGCAAGCAGGCCGAGCACCTCGCACTCCCTCCCGAGCAAGGCCCCTGGCTCTGAGCAGCCACCACCTCAGCTGGGCCTGGAGGGGGGAGTTCCCATGGGGGCGGGGGTGGAACTGCCTCCGCTACAGCTGGGAAGCTTCCTGTCCACCTGAACAGAGCTCAGCACGGTCTGTCCCGGCCGGCTCCGACCTGTCCATCCCCCGGGGGACCGGCCAGCTCCTGGTGCCAGCTGCAGACTCAGAGCAAGGGAGGTACAGAGGTCAGGGCCTAGCTCGTTCACGCCACTGCTAGCAGGATGGCTGAGCTCAAAACTACTCCAGCCCCCACTTCTCCCAGCAGGGGGCGCTGTGGGGAGCGGGGCAGGAGCGGCTTGGGGGGAGCTCCCGGTTTCTCCAGCAGCTTCTGGAGCAGGAAGACGGTGCAGCTTCACGGGGCAGTGCTGGGACCCTCAGCAGCTGTGACTAACGGGAGCTCTTGTGCCAGAAGCTCTTTACCAGTTACAATCAGACTGAACTGTATCACCTCTGACTTTATTGCCGAGCTCCCAGAACAGAACAGGAGACGGTGTCCTGGTGCCCCGTTGGGCTGGCCAGGGCGGAGATATCGGGAGAGTCGCAGCGGGCACGTCTATGCAGCAGCTGGGCGCAAGCTCCCGGCCCCATCAGATACCACCTGACGCCTGGGCTTGGGAGCTGGAGCGCCAGCCCGAGCCAGAACATCTCCCCTGCTCTTTGTGCCCCCCGGCCATGCTCCTCAGTCCGGCCTGCTTTGAAATGTCCCTGGCAGACGATCCCACAGCCGGATCCATCTCCCAGCCGTGGAGTCACTCCTGATATTCACCCTCATTCTTCCCTTCCTTAACCCCATCCCCATTCTGCTCCCATGGGTACCCGAAACAGGCAGTCGAGGGACAGAGCTCCTGTCGGACTGTCTCCAATGCCCTCCTCCCCCTGGCGCTGGGGCCAGGCCAGCAGGAAGGACGGGCCTGTGATCCAAGCACTGGAAAGAGGCTCTGGAGAGCTGGGTTCTAATCCTGACTCTGCCACAGCCTCCTGTGTGACCTTGGGCAAGTCGCTTAGTGGCTCTGTGCCCCTGGTGCCCCGATACCACAGTGCTGGGCCTGGCAGCAGAAACCTGAGAGAGTTCTGAACGGCGGCCAACTTTGGCCTCAATTTGCAGCTACCAGGCACAGAGCGAGCAGGGACTGTGTTACTGCCCCATCCTAGATTGCTGGCGCCCCTCAATCACAACCCGCAGCCCCCTATCCCAGCCCCGGGCTCCCCCCGGCTCTGCCGGCGCCCCTCAATCCCGACCCGCAGCCCCCTAACCCAGCCCCGGGCTCCCCCCGGCTCTGCCGGCGCCCCTCAATCCCGACCCACAAAATCTGTTGGCGCTCTCAGGAGGGGGGTACTGAACCAACCTGTCCAGCCGGTTGTTCTTGCCCCTCATCACACACACACACTCTGCACTTTGCACCCTGGCCACAGGCCATGCAGCTGTCTCCTAAGGCCAGTGCCAGTGGGCGGCCGGCAGAGACTGCAGCTCCCAGCATTCAGTGCCTCACTGGGCCGTATTGCATGCTGGAGCGTGGGCTGCACCGGGGCATTAAAGTCGAGGCGATTTGGTTCCGTCCGTGCCCATCAGGTTCAGCTGCGGGGCTCCCGGCCTGATGCCCCAGCTGCCCACTGGGCGTGGCTGGCAGAAGGCCTGGGGGAGAGCAGACGGCAGCGTATGGGTGCTGTGGCGGGAGCAGGTGCAAGGCCAGCATCTCACTTCCCCGGCTCCGGGCTGCCCGCTTTTCCAGGTGTCCCTGCCTGCAGTTTCTGTCTCTTCCTGCTGGGCCGGGGGCTGGGCACCTGGGGAAGGAAAGTGGCCGAGATCAGACCAGCTCGTCTCACTGTCTGGGTCCTGTTGATACAAGGGCAGCCCCCAGCAGAGAGGGCGGCTAAGACTGATACGTGCCCAGGCCCCTGTTGGGACCAATGGGGCCAGGACTGGAAGCAAAGGGATCCGTGTAGGGCATGAGGAACCCCGATGGCTGGCACCAGGCCTGGCCCTGCCCCCTCCTCACACAAACAACTGGCACAATGAACACCCTGCTCAGTGCTGTTTGCAGATCTCGACCCATACACAGGATAACCCCCTGCGCCATCCCTTGGGCCCGCCCGGTGCCGGGGTCCTGGCGCGCACACCCCTTACCTCCGGCGGACGTGCCCGTTTGCTGGCTGGGAAGAAATCGCCCAGCTTCCGCTGCCTCCTGCCCTCCCGGGGCACTTGCTGCTTGGGCTGGGCCTCCTTGGGCTTGGGCTGGGCCTCATGCCACCGCTGCAGCCGCCGGCACACCCGCGACTCACTGGAAAGAGAGCTCGGGTCAACGTGGGGGGGGGCAGGGCCTGGAGGGGATCTGGGCCAGGGGGGCACCACAGCAAGAGGAACGGAAACCAAGGGGGGTTGAGGAGAACCCCCTAAGTGTGGCCCTCCTCGCCCGCCCTGTGCCAGGATCTCAGCAGAAGTGGCTCAGTGCCAGGCCTGCTCCCAGAGCTCCCTGATACAGGGGGTCTGGCTTGAATGGGCTTCCCAAGCTCTGGGTCCGCTGTGCCTCAAGGGCGCTGCAGTAGATCTGCTCCATGGACAAGGCCGTGTCCAGCCTCTCCAGGGCTCCGAGAGTCACCCTGGGACTGGGGCCAAGCGAAACAGGCAATTCCTTGGAGCCCAGCTCGGACCCAGGTCAGGCGCTGGAGACTTGCATGGGGCACTCGAGGCCCTGGCGCTCTGAGTGTCGATCCCAAAGGGGGCGGGGGAGTCTGCTGGTGCCACACAGCGAGCTCCATGTTGGTGCGAAAGGTGCCGGACTGGGAGCACTGGAGACGTGTCCCCTGTCTACACACCGCCCCGCCTCCCCCCATCCCGCCCTGGACATCCCCCCTGTGGGCGGGAGAAAGGGGGTGAGTCTCCAAGGCCTATTTAGCTGCTGGCTTCAGGACTGAGGCTGCCAGCTGTGGGGTCAGATTGGGGGCAGCCACACAATGAATTGAGACCCCCCCGAACTCATCACACACAGGACTCCTCCCCATGCTAGGTCATCCCGCCTGCCCCCCATCCAGACAGTGCAACACTGACTTCATGTGCTTCTCACGGGCGAGGAACTGCACCAGCCCCTCCGGGTCGGGGTCATGCCACTCCAGCGTTATCTGGCCCGGGTCAGCCACCTCCGGCTGCAGGAAGAGCCTGCGAGCTCCCTCCAGGTCCCAGTTGGTGGGCAGCGGGTGCTTCTGCAACAGCAGCAGCTTACAAGCCAGCAGTGCCCTGTGCCCCCAAAGGATCCCAAAGCACTTTGGAGCCCACACCCAGGAACGGCTGTACCCACCGCTGCAATGCACCCACCTCTGGGGAGGGACCAGCAGCTGGTTACCAGTGCATAGCTACACCACAGCCCGGGTTGGGGCCGGGAGTGAAGCAGAACCCTGCATCCACAGTTACCGGATCTAGGACACCAGGGTTCACGCCCCAGGGTCTTTAACGCCCATGGGGTCGATGGGCAGGGGCCTCGGTGTCGTGTCTCATTCAAAGGGCCGCACAACTGCACCAGGGAGCACAGGCTGGCGGGGGGGTCACTGCTGTTCCCCCCCAAGGGATGAGGGGTTTGTTCCCTCCAACCAGCCCTGCTCCTTTGCCCACTTCTCGGGCATCCCCACTACCTGGCTCTCGCTGGCAGTCACGCCCCTCCTGGCCCTTCCCACCAACAGCGCGGCTTTACGGCAAACCCAGCCCACTCCCCGGCTTGGGCAGCACACGGCTTGGCTGCTCATGCCCAGGCCAAGGCCTCTGGTACCTGCGGGTCGATGTTCTGGAGAACCTGCTCGATGGTCCCGTGTTGCTGCAGCAGCCTGAGGGCCTTCTTGGGGCCCAGCCGCCAGATCTTCCCACAGTAATCACAGCCCAGCAAGATGCACAGGTCCACGAACTGCTCCGGGACAGGCCCGGCCCGAGGAGAGGGGGAAGAAGACAACCATCACCAGAGGGGTTAGCTGGGTGGCCGCCTGCTCCGGCCCTGACCACCCCTCCCACACCCTGGTGAGGCTGGCGGACCAGGGGCCAGCTCATGCCACAAGTCTCAACTGAACCCTGACAAATACGTGGCTGGCATAGCCTGGCCCGCCTGTGGGTTAGTATTGTTCAAACAGGTGTCAGCATTGGAAGACTGTGTTTAGCCTGTATGGAACAGTGGTGAGCTGCTGCCGGCGTCAATCTGACGTATCACGTCCGTATCCCCTCGTGCAAGGGACTATCGGAGCGGTTGGATAGTGAGCCTCTGTGACCCTGTAACTCGCCAGGCAGGAGAGAGACATTAACCAGTGTGAAGTGCTGGCTCCAGCAGGTGTTACATCCTGCCCCACAGGGAAGGTCCATCCACACCTGCTGTGCTCCCCTTCCTCCACCCCACCCCTGCTGAGTCATGCATGTGGTTTCCTCCCATCAGCTGAGTTTGTGGCTCAGAGCACATGGCGGGAGGGGGATAAAACCCCCAGACAGAAGGAAATGATTCTCTTTACTCTGCTTGGACTCTGGAGGGGCAGGTTTCTAGGCAGAAGCAAGAGATCCCCAGTGCTCAGCCTAGGTCAGCCCTAAAGGACGTTTGGAGCTTGCGTGTGACAGATGCTTCTATTCCCTTTTGAAACTTGTGACTGTAACTCGGGTGTGTATCTATGGTTCCCTGCTTAACCTTGTCAATAACTCTCCTGTTTCCTTTTCCTGGTTAATAAAGGTTTAGACAGTTTATTATAGGACTGGCTACAAGCGTGGGCTTTGGTGTGAGAGCTAAGGTGCAACTGACCTGGGGTGAGTGACGGGTCCTTTGGGTCAGGGAGTAACCTGACTATTGCCGTATCCTTGGGGTAAGGGCCCAGCTATCACACAGGCAGCTCCCCTGGGTGGCAGGACAGATGTGGGAGCCCACGGCCTGGCTGTGACGCCCAGGTTAGGCTGTTGTAGGGCCTGAGGAGCTCACACCTGGTAACTGGTTGGTGAAATCGAATACAGAGCTCACAGCCAATGGGGGGTTGGTGCCGGGTTCCCAGCACTCTGCCCTGAGGCTGGCATGCACGCCCTGGGGTCACGGCAGGCAGCCTTACACTCCTCACCAGCACGGTCCCTCCCCGTCCCAGCATAGCCTCACCTGTTCAACATGCACCAGACTGACGGGCAGCCCAAGGGAACGATGAGACAATCCTGCTGGCCAGCGTCGTCTCCCTCTTCCCTTGGGCTGCCCGTCGGTCTGTCTGCATCCACCCGCTGCCTCCTGTCCTCGGATTCTCAGCTCTGGGCGGGGCCTGTCTCTTTGTTCTGTGTCCGGGCAGCACCGAGCGCAGGGGGTTCTGCTCCACCGCGGGGGCCCCACGGTGGTACCACCACACAACAAAACCCATCAATCTATCCCCACCTGCTCCTGAGTCATCCCCAGCTTCTGCAGAATGGCAGGCAAGGAAAACTCTTCCACTTCACTGCAAGAGACAGAGGGCAGCGTGAGGCTGGGGCACCCTCCCCCGCCAAGCCCCCATTCCTGTCCGCTTTACCCTATGGCACCCCTCAGAGCCGCGCAGCCATCCCCTGCGGCACAAACCTGGCGTGGCCAGACAGTGGGAGCCCAAGGCCATAACCTGAGTGCAGGCTCTAGTCTCCCGTCTACACCTGTCCAGCCCCCAGCACCTCCCCTCTGCTGGGTGGGCACCTTTCCGGCTCCCCCACCACCCACTCCTCACTTCCTCTTCCACAGATTCCGAGATTCTCAGGCCAGAAGGGACCACTGTGATCATCCAGTCTGACCCCATGTGTAACACAGGCCAGAGCCCTGCCCCCAAACAACTCCTGTTTGACCCAGAGCAGATCTCTTAGATTTAAAAACAGCCAGTGAGAGAGAATCCACCATAGCCTTGGGATGTTGCTCCGGGGTTAATGGTTTTAACCCTCACTGTTAAAAATATGCCCCTTATTTCCAGTCTGAATTTGTCTAGTTTCAACCTCCAGCCATTGGATCATGTTAGACTTTAGTCTGCTGAACTGACAAACCTTCTGTCAAATCTCTGTTCCCACGGAGGTACTTATAGGCTGTGATCAAGTCACCCCTTCACCTGCTCTTTGGTAAGGTGAATAGATGGAGCTCCTGGAATCTCTCTCTATAAAATATGTTTTCTAATCCTTTAATCATTCTCATGCCTCTTCTCTTAACCCTCTGCAATTTATCACCATCCTTTTCAAATTGTGGGCACCAGAACTGGGCCCAGGATCCCAGCAGCCCTCGCACCAGGGCCACATACAGAGGTGAAATAACCTCTTTGCTCCTCCTGGAGATTCCCGTGTATACCTCCCAGGATCGCATTCGCCCTTTTGGCCACAGTGTCGCACTGGGAGCTCACGTTCAGCTGGTTATCCACCACGACCCACAAATCTTTTCCAGAGTCGCTGCTTCCCAGGATAGGGTCCCCCATCCAGTAAGTATGGCCGACAGACTTTGGTCCCAGATGTATGACTTTACATCTGGTCGTATTGTTGTTTGCTTG
Organism: Lepidochelys olivacea; assembly: GCF_965140295.1. Lineage (NCBI taxonomy): Eukaryota > Metazoa > Chordata > Testudines > Cheloniidae > Lepidochelys > Lepidochelys olivacea. Next base: position 3,142,508 of record NC_140412.1, on the reverse strand, counting down.
TGCCCAGCTTACCAAGCAATCCAGATCGCTCTGTGTCAATGACCAGTTCTCTTTGTTATTTCCCACTCCCCCAATCATTGTGTCATCTGCAAACTTTGTCAGTGATGGTTTTATCGTTTCCTCCAGGTCACTGATAAACATGTTAAATAGTGTAGGGCCAAGAACCGATCCCTGTGCGTTCTTACTACGAACACCGGCTCAGTGGGGATTCCCTGGTTTCAGTTACATTTTAAGACCTATCACTTGGCTAGTTTATAATCTGTGGGCCAGGTTAATTTTATATCATTCTAGTTTCTTCATCAAAACGACATGCAGGACGAGGTCAAACGCGTTCCAGGAGTCTAAGTCCGTTATGCCAACGCTATCAGCGTTATCAGCCAGACTTGTCATCTCGTCAGAAAAGAGACTGAGTGAGTTTGACAGGGTCTATTTTCCGCAAACCCATGCGGATTGGCATTACTGAGATCACCCTCTCGTTCTTTATTAACTGAGTCCCCTCTCAGCTGCTCCGTTACCTTGCCCAGGATCGACGTCAGGCTGACAGCCTATAATTACCCTGGTCACCCTGTTTATCCCTTTAAAATCCTGGCACATGAGCTTTATGCCAGGCCTCTGGAACTTCCCCGGGGTTCCCAGGCGCCAGCAGCTCCTGGATCCCCCTCTCTCCTCTACCATGTCCCCCAGCAGGGCTCAGACCCGCCAAGGGCTCAGCGTGGCCAAGACCGCTGCCACTCACCAGCTTTTCTTGGCGCTCAGGTGGCGGATCAGGCGGAGGCTCCCGAAAGGCAGCGCGTCCATGTCCTCCGTGGCCGTGCACCAAACCTTGCCAGACTTCACCAGAGCTGCGCAGGTGGCTTCTGCCTCAGCCGGAGCCTGCGCACGGGTACAGAGAGCGGCTCTGCTAGCATCCCCATGGGGACAGCGCCCTCCTTGGGCCATCCCCCAAACGGGACCTGCCAGCGGCACATGGCCCCTCCTCCCCGGTCCCTGCTCAGACCAGCTTTCACTGCTTCCTTTACATCACAGCAACTGGCTTGCTTCTGTCAAGGGTCCATGTCCCTCCCAGAGCACTTTGTGTAGGCCCTAGATAAACAACCCCCGTCTCCACCAGCGATACCCTGCGGCTCTGTCACACTCAGCCATGGACCCTCTGGCCAGCAGAGCCACCTGGGCCACCCCTGAAGAGCAAGAAACTGCAGCCAAAGCAACGGGCTTTGCCCAAGCACAGGGCCTCTCCCCTTCTCCTGAGGAGCCCAGACAGCTGCCCCAGTGACCCACGGGCTGGCCCCTCTGCCACAGGATCCGACCCCATGCTGTCCCACTCCAGGTTACCTGCACACATGGCACACCCAGGTAGCTCAGCAGGGTCTCACAATCCTGCTTCAGGGGCCGCTGCAGGTTTTCAGCCAGGCGGGACTCTGTAACCAGCAGAGGAATGTGGGTCAGGGGGTCCTGATGCAGCAGGGACCCCCGTTCCCAGTTACAGTGCCCCTGCTGTTGCATACAGGCGCTGCATGTTCAAGCCGGACCCCAGGCCTGGACAGCGAAGGCCCTGAAACTAGGCTTGCAACCCGGATAGGGGCCACTGACTGCCACTGCGAGAGCCCAGGGAGCTCTCTGGAAGGCAGGGGAGGGCCCTGTTGGGGCAGGGCAGATGAGGCGAGCCATGGGCCCCCAGCTGCTTTGCAATGTGGCACAGCAGAATTCCACAGGCTTGGGCATTTACCTGCAGCGTCTCTCCTCGCCCTGGCAGCCTCTGCCCGCCTGGCCAACTGCAAGGAAAGGAATCTGTTACAACGATCTGCGCGCAGAGACGTCCTATCCCCTTCTCACCCCAGGCCAGGCATCATCCTCCCACCTGGGACAGAGAACATTGGCATAGCCCCCCCAGCCCCTGTCCCAATTGCTGCAGCGCCCCTTGTGGCTGGGACCGAGAATGATCAGCTGTGTATCCCCACCCCCGCCCCTACCCCATTGCTGCATGTTCTGTCCCCTCTGCCGTGTTCAGGGATCACACAGTGCTCACGAGAGCTCTGCCTTACAACACTGCACCTGGGGCTACTCCTGCATGTAAGGGACCTAACAACAAGAGCTCCCCGCCTGGATGCTCTACCCGGGAAGCTCAGCTCTTAAAGGCACAGCCCACCCTGCGCCATTAACAAACGTCCCAGAACGCCTCTGATACCAACCAGCGGCTGTTTGAGGTCAGGGGGCCGCCCGTCAAACACAAACACCGGTTTGATGCCATTTTCCAGGAGATGCAGCGTCCGGTAAAACAGCCCCTGCAAGTGACTGAGACCAAAAGCCGGGCAGCCTGCGGCTTGCACCACGACGCGTGCGCCAGGCGGAACGGAGAGCCCGGCAGCGGGAGCCGCTCCGACAGAACGGGGGAAGCCCATCTGGCGTCACACACCCGCACAGGTGCAGGCCAGAACAATATGGCTGCCCAGCTTCAGTGTGAGGATGTCAGCACCCTTATCCCCACACACGGAGGAACAGGCAGGGGATGGGGGCTGCTCAAAGCGACCCAGGAAGTCTGTGGCAGGGCTGAGGGCAGGCTCCAGGGGCTCCTGTCTCCGAATCCTGCACACAAGCCATTAGGCCATTGAATTGTCCTCCGCTGGGCCCCCGGCACAGCACGGCACCGTGTGAGTGAGCTCCCAAGGCGACCCCCACTGGCCAGGCACTGGGTGTGTGACACCACGGAGCTGGTGCTGCCTAGGGGCTCTGGGAGCAGGGAGCAGCCCTGGGGAAGTTGGGCACTGCTGGGGTACGGGCCACTCACCTGATGTTCTCCCCGTTGCGGTTGAAGATCTTCGGCATGGCCGTGCGGAACTGGTAAATGGCAATGGATGCGTCCAGGGCTATGATGCGGTCTGGGAAGCCCAAGGCAACAGCTAGGTTATTCCCCCAGGAACGGGCATAACCTCCGCCCCATCCTGTCCTAAAGGGCTGGCTGCTCTGGAACTGCCTGCCTGGGGACTCTCACTCCTCATCTTCCATGCCACCCCCCAGGGCTGCTTCCCCATTCACCCCCCTCCCAATTCCCTGGGGTGTCCCCAGCCGCTACCCCCACCATTCCCAGGCGATCTCAGCCTCTCCCACCCTCCTCTTCGCTCTGAATCCCCACCTGCCCCCTGGCCCCTGCCCGCTTGTGCGGTCCCCTCCCGCCGGGGGGCAGCAGGAGGAGCCGTGCCCCAGGCTGGGGAAGAGCTGGGGGGTGCTCACCTCGATACTGTTGCAGAGGGAACGAGCTCACAGCCTCCGCAGCCTCCTCCTTAATCACATCTGCCAACCTGACGATGCCCATGGGCACGATCCGGGAATCCGTGCAGGGGCTGGGCACGGAAGGGGGGGCCACTGGGGGGGGGGACGGATAAAGAGTGTCCCCCGGGCTGGGCACGGAGAAGCAGGGGGCAGACACTCCCCAGAACAGGGGACACACACCGGGCAGGCTCCAGGCACGCAGCGGAGCTCAGAGCAGGGACCAGACCGAGGGGCAGCGCGGCCCGGGCCCAGAGCCGGGGCTGCGCGCGGGGAACCACGGGCAGCGGCAGCCGCCGGGCTGGGAGTTCGCGTCCGAGCCGGGCCGGAAAATGCGGGGCCGGAGCGCAGGGGGAGCCGAGCCGGGCCGGGCCGGGCCGGGCCGCGCCGGAAGGAAGGAGCGGGGCGGGGCAGCAGCCCGGGCGGGGAGGGAGCTGGGGCAGCCGCAGGTCGGACCGTGGGCAGACAGATCCCAGCAGCAAGACGCGCAGGGATGGGCGGGGGGAGGCTACCCGGGAGCAAAGAGGCTTTTCCAGCTCTGATTGCCCGGGCGAGCCTAATGCTGAGGGGTGCTTGATGCCCCCCGAGGGGGGGACTGGCCCATGGGGACCCCGAGGCAGCAGACGCTCAGTGCCCGAGGAGTGGCCTGGCCCATGCGGCCGGTGATGCCCAGGGGGTACCTGGCGTGTGGGAGTCTTGTCTCTGGCGGGCAGGGGTCAGGTCCGTGTCTGCCCGCCAGGCCCGGCTCTCTCTGCAGGTTGGCAATCACCTGACCCCTCTGCGTGGCTCCTGGCCCACTGGACACTCAGAGCTGCTGCTCCCCAGCATCCCAGTCCCAGATCAGGCTCTGGGCGAGGCCGAGCGCGGAGATATGGATATAGCGACACCAGTCAACGTTCATGTCACCCGGTTCCCAGGTGCAGGTGACCCCAAGCAGAAGTGCTGGAAACCAATGGTCACAGACAAAATCCAACCACAAAGCACCTTCTAAACCCTAGGCTGGCTGAGCAGATACCTTCTTACCTTCTGGAGCGACGCTCACCCAAAGTCTTCCCGGTGTGGAACAGCCAGGCCTGGTTGTGATTGTCTATCTGTGGACAAGACGCAGCTGGCAGCTTGCCTCCTTGGTGACGCATCCCAGGTGTCTCTTCACCTGGAGTTAGGCCCTCCAATCCATTGTTTGAATGACACCGCCTAACCAGTGGGTTTTCCTGTGTTTTCCTTTCCTGTTGATTTTCCAAACCCTTGACCAGCATGTGGCTCAAGCTGCAGATGGGCCTCCGTTGTGAGACAGTTGATGCAGAGAGAGACAAGTCCCTTCCCTCCTGCTGCCTGGAGCATGTTTCTCACAGTCTGGTGACCTCTGCAACTCACAGACCTTAGGAATACAGTGTGCGGTCTAGCTCCCTAGCTCCTGAAATATCATCCTACCTACACCTTGCAATGATTATAACGACCAGTGTATTGCTGACTATTGGTAGAGACTTCATATGCCACCCTTTGACACAGTATTATGCATATAGCTGATCCAGAGGATCCCTGTGAACTCTTACGCAGTCTTTATGCCCTCTGCCTGTTCCTGAGTCAGAGTAACGCTGAGACCGTGGCCACACAGTGCCAGGGGAGGGGAGGTGCAGCATGGCTCATAAGGACCCTCAGGCTGGGGGCACTCAGTATCCAGGAAGGGGTGGCATGGCACGGCCCACGGGGACCCCGAGGCTGCAAACACTCAGTGCCTGGTGAGGGGTGGCACGGCCTGGCCCACGGGGACCCCGAGGCTGGGGGTGCTCAGTGCCTGGTGAGGGGTGGCACGGCTTGGCCCACAGGGACCCTGAGGCTGGGGGCGCTCAGTGCCAGGTGAGGGGTGGCACGGCCTGGCCCATGAGGATCCCGAGGCTGGGGGCGCTCAGGGCCCGGGGAGGGGTGGCATGGCCTGGCCCAGGGGGACCCCGAGGCTGGGGGCGCTCAGTGCCCGGGGAGGGGTGGCGCGGCGCGGCCCAAGGGGACCCCGAGGCTGGGGGCGCTCAGTGCCCGGTGAGGGGTGGCGCGGCCTGGCCCACGGGGACCCCGAGGCTGGGGGCGCTCAGGGCCCGGGGAGGGGTGGCATGGCCTGGCCCAGGGGACCCCGAGGCTGGGGGCGCTCAGGGCCCGGGGAGGGGTGGCACGGCTTGGCCCACGGGGATGGATTTCCTAGCACAGTGTATAAGCAGCCGGGATGCCAAGTGCGGCTCAAGCCGGGTGAGGGGTTCCAGTCTCTGCCCGCTGAGCCCCAGGCGCTGGCCAGACAGCCCAGCGGGGCAATGGGATACGTGCCCCGCCGCCCTGCACCCCGGGCCTGGCGGCTCCCTTCTGCGCGCAGGGCGAGTCCCAGCCACCCCGCCTCGTGCCCCGGCTGAGGCCGCCCTGGGTCCCTGCGCGCCGACGGGCTGCGATGACTCCTCCGTGCCAGCAGGGGGCGCCAAGGCAGCGCTGCCTGTGTCCGGGCACAGAGCGCGCCTCTCTCGGCTGACTCCCCGTGCGCCGCTCTAGCCCAGGACTCGCTCGCCCGGGCGCCCGCCTGTTGCCGGAAGTGCGGTGGGGGGGCCGGTGAGCGCGGAGCGGCCGGTGGCCGTGCGGGGGGGGCACTCTGGGGGTCGGGGGAGGGGGCGCCGGCCCGGGAGCGCGTGCGGGGTGGGGGGGCGCCCGGAGGGGAGGGGGCGCCGGCCCGGGAGCGCGTGCGGGGTGGGGGGGCGCCCAGAGATGGGGGGGCGCCGGCCCGGGAGCGCGTGCGGGGTGGGGGGGCGCCCGGAGGGGAGGGGGCGCCGGCCCGGGAGCGCGTGCGGGGGGGGGGCCGGGAGGGGAGGGGGCGCCGGCCCGGGAGCGCGTGCGGGGGGGCACCCGGGGGGGAGGGGAGGGGGCGCCGGCCCGGGAGCGCGTGCGGGGTGGGGGGGCGCCCGGAGGGGAGGGGGCGCTGGCCCGGGAGCGCGTGTGGGGTGGGCACCCAGAGGGGAGGGGAGGGGGCGCCGGCCCGGGGGCGCGTGCGGGGTGGGGGGCGCCCGGAGGGGAGGGGGCGCCGGCCCGGGAGCGCGTGTGGGGTGGGGGGCGCCCGGAGGGGAGGGGAGGGGGCGCCGGCCCGGGAGCGCGTGTGGGGTGGGGGGGCGCCCAGAGATGGGGGGCGCCGGCCCGGGAGCGCGTGCGGGGGGGCGGGGAATGGCCGTGAAGTTCTCCTCCCTAGGCGGGTTTCCCAGCTGGGGGCTCTGCCCTTGGCCCAGGCAGTTGCTTTGCTGTGTGAACTCCGCAGCCGTGTCCTGCCTGGGCAGCTGGAGCTGGGGCTCAGCCGCCAGAGCCGGGCACTGCTCAGCCGCTGGAGGGAGGCTGCCTGCCAGCCCCCAGTAACCTGCTCTCTCCTCTCTTCTCCCTTTCAGGCTGGATAAGGCCTCTGCCCCCATGGCTGGCCGGCCTGCTGAGTGGAGCACGGCTCTGCCCAGCCTGGGGCTGTGCGCCGTGTGTCTGTGCTCAGCTGTCCGCACCTTCCAGGTGAGAGCGATGGCCGCAGGGCTCAGGGACGGGCGAATGTGCCCCTCTTACCGTGGACCTGCCCAGGTGGCAGCTGCGCGGCTGCTCCTGTTTTCCCACCTGACGGAGACAGGTCTTGTTCAAGGAAACTTTCAAGGCAGAGAACAAATCAGCGCACTGCGCGCTAGTGCTGTGGCCTAGCGAAAGGCCGTCTGCGTTGTCCCTCATTCGCTTCTGGCTGCCCCCATATTTACTGGACCAACAGATTTACAGGCCCAAGGATAACTTACCAGGTTTCTTCCTGCAGCACTTGATTGAAAGTTAGTTTAATGCTTACAGGTGTCAAGAGTCTGAAAAGGAGGCCTGGGGCCCGAGTTCAGCGTGTTCTGGTCTACCAGATGAGTCCTTGGTTTCTTGGCAGCATACCTGCTTCACCAGCTCCAGATGATTTTTTGGCAGAAGCTGGGGGAAGGATGAGTCTGTTTGTGAGCGCAGGAGGCGGAGTCAGTGTATCTGGGGCTGGGGAATCTGCTTTGGGGATGGGCAGTTGTCAGTGGAACAAAAGGGGTTTCACAGTCGCACTACAGGTAGGAAGGAACACAAGCAAAGACTTTTTTCTTAATGGGCCTTTGTGAGGAGCCATGTGTGAAGGAAGCAGTGGAGCTCGTGAAGGGTGGACTCCCGCTGACAGCGTGATGCAACTCTGGGTACCAGTCAGGGGGCATGGATCCTCAGGCTGTTACCCTGGGTGTCCAAGCTATTGCTTTGTGTCTGTTCTGCTGAGTTCCCTGTGATCGTGGCCTGCGGCTCATTGCTTGCCTCTGTGTGTTTGTAGATAAATCGCGGGGCTGCGGCAGGGTTTCTCCTCCAGGCCCTGGCAGCACTTGTGGGAGCAGTTGACTTCTTCTGGACACCTCTTGGCCTTACCTTGGCAGCAGATTCCCAGTCTGGTACCTGGGTCTCCACCGTCATTGGCCTCCCTTTGCTGGCTTTTGGATTCCACTGGCTGAACGGCGACCACTCCACTGCCAACATCCTCCTGGGAGGAGCCCTGCTGCTGGCCACGGGCGTGGAGTACCTCACTGAAGAGGGCAGGGCCATGGTTGCCCAGTCTGTCACCGTGGTGGCCTCCATCACCATCCTCATCCTTTCCATTTTCACCATGAATTTCTATGGGATACTGGGCAGCCTGGTGTTGAGCACAGCTGGCCTCCTGTCTGGGGTGAAGGTGGAGAGATTGCTCGTGCTGAGGAAGGAAGCCGTCCTCAGCTGTCTCCTGGCAGCAGGAAATTTGGCATTTCAATGGGCCTTACGGACACAGCACCTTGACCTGGATTGATTTTATGTAGGACTGACCTGTGGCGTTCTCAGTGTGGTCTGTGGCTGCCGTCAGCCTTGGTGCAGTGGTTACAGCTTCCGGCATGCAATGTGACCCGAGCCCTTGGACTGTAGAGTTAACCTTCATGTTTACAGCCGCTGTCTGATCTACATTAGCGCACTGGTTGCAGCCCTCAGGCTCCAGGTAAGTCTCAGCAGCAGCTTGTCTCTTGGGTAACTGATTGATGCCGGATGAGAGGAAGATACCAAAGATCGGAGCTGTCATGTTTGCTGCTGTTCCTTGGAGTGGGCCCCGATAGGGCAGAAATACACCCAACTGCTGCTCCAAACTGCTTTGAATTTCTTTGGTCTCTGGGGTGGGGAGAAGAGGCAAGGTGACTATGGAGCCCTCTTAGAAGCCGGCTGGTTCAATACCCCCAGCCTTCCAGGACGAGTTACAGGCCGCCCAGGGAAGAGGCTGGCTGTTCCATCATAGGCTCAAGGGAACTGGTGACAGAAAGGACCTGCCAGTCCGTTTCCCAGCAGACCATTGCATGATACTGTTGCAGACTGAGAGAGTGCCTGGTCCCGCATCTCCAGCACTTCCCTTGGGAGCCCATTCCTTAAGCAGATGGAGCTCCGGGTATTGTTCCTGCCAACCAGTCTACATTTACTTTTGCTTAATTTCATTCCAGGCATTAACAGACTCTTTTGAATTTACGGGTATTAAATTCAGGGAACTCCAATTTTTTTCCCGCCCCAATATTAACTCAGCCCCTCTGCAAGAATAATGTTGTTATTGAGCCCTTGGCACTTTTCACCATCGAAGTGCTGTAAGTGCTACCAGTGGCCTGTAGTGTCTTGGATGTCCCATGATAACTTGCTGTCATATAGTTCTGATTGCCTTGAGAACTGCACCCTTGAATGTCCTGACTATTATGCTTGTAAAGCCTTGAGCACTAGCTGATTTTTTTTACATTTAATTTCCTCACTTGAAAGGGAAAATAAAAAAGTGAGACCAGATGAAATAAAGCGTTTTCCACCCGGTGCATGTGTCCCCATGGAGTTGCACGAGCACGCTGGCTGTCTCTGTCTGCCTGGGTGATTGCTGGAGGGAGTGCTGCATGGCCGTAGCTCTCTGGAGATACACACACCACAAGTGTAACCCAAGAGTGCATCCTCATAAGGAAGCTGGCCTGGCCGCTGTGCTGTGTTCACTTGCTTCTCCTCCAACACTTGGCAAAGCCAAGTCCTCATTGGAGACCCTATAAGACGGTTTCAAACCAAGCTGCTGAAATCTTCTTGAATGTCCCTCTTAACACCCGGGAAAGCTCTCCCCCTGCTGCCTCCCTCCTCCCCTCCCCACACACACACTTAGGGCAATGTTTTGCTCTGCAGCTTGGCTTCTGTTTGCAGAGACCATCCATTCAGGGTGTGGAAGAGCAGCTGGGGGAACCCCCACAAGCATATTTGAGTTTCTTACCCGTATTAATGCTCTGACTGGGCCCCCAGTGTTTGGGTATCTATAGTTGTAGCTGATGCTGGTATAGAGGGTCTCACTTGTACCCTGGCATGGCTTTTCCCAGCCACTGGGATACTCACTGTGCAATGAGACCGGGGTGGGCAAACTTTTTGGCCTGAGGGCCACATCGAGATTGTGAAACGTTATGGAGGGCCGGATAGGAAAGGCTGTGCCTCCCCAAAGAGCCTGGCCCCCACCCCCATCTGCCCGCTCCCACTTCCTGCCCCCTGACTGCCCTCCTCAGAACCCCTGACCCATCCAACCCCCCAGCTCCTTGTCCCCTGACTGCCCCCTACCCCAACTGCTCCCCTGGGACCCCACACCCTATCCAGACCCCCCCTGTCCCCTGACTGCCCCCCTGACCCCTGTCCACACCCCTGTCCCCTGACAGGCCCCCCAGGACTCCCATGCCTATCCAACCCTGACTGCCCCCTGGGACCCTTGTACCAAACTGTCCTCCCAGGACCTCACCCCCTGTCCATCCCCCCCACTCCCTGGCCCCCCGGGACCCCACTCCCATCCAACCCTCTCTGTCTCCTGACTGCCCCCCCCGAACCTCTGTCCCATCCAACCTCCCTGTCACCTGACTGCCCCCGGGACCTCCTGCCCCTTATCCAACCCCAGCTCCGCCCTACCCTTATCATGCCGCTCAGAGTGGCAAGACAGGCTTATCTGAAAGCCTGGGAGGTGGGCGGGCGCAAGCCGTGCTAGCTGTGTGGCTGTGGGGGAGGGGGGACAGCAGGGGAGGAGCCAGGGGCAAGCCTCCCCAGCCAGGAGCTCAGGGGCCAGGCAGGACGGTCCCGCTGGTTGGATGTGGCCTGCGGGCCGTAGTTTGCCAACCCCTGAGTTAGATTCTTCCATAATAAGGTTTGAACTTTTCTGTCTTTCCTCATGAAGGTGGTTAAAACATCAACAGCAGCTCTTGGGTTTTTCTCTCAATAAAATTAAAGGAGTCAGGCAAATTCTGCACCACCCCTTGCTCCCCCCGGTCCCCAGTGCAGCTCTGCCAGTAGAACGCCTGACTTCTAGCACTCTCTGCTGACCTTATCTATCTGCATAAATCGTTACCCTGGTGACAGGCGTTCTGTATCCGGACATGAGTCCCTACGTAGTTCAACCCGGCTGTAAGAGTTAGATGCCCTAGAAGTGACTGGACCCCTGCCCCGTTACCAACCCCAAGAGCCTCACAGGCTCTGGCTGGCTCTTTGTTCTTCTTTGAGTGCTTACAGACATTCCACTCAGGTGTGTGCATGCCCAGTGCACCAAAGCCGGAGAAATTCGCCTAGCAGTACCCGTAGGGATAGTGTTTGTGCCCCTTGCCTCATAGCCTGTCCCCTGGCTGTATAAGGGCAGCGTCGCCTTGACCCGCCTCAGTTCCTTCTCACCACCCCCAGCAAGAGGTCGGAGCACTGTGGGCACGGCCCTTTTATCTCTAAGTTGTTGAGAACTTTGTGTTCATAGTTAGTTGTTTAGTAGTTAGTACCTTAGGTGGGTTAGTTAGTTAGCTGTAGTTTCCTGGTGGAATGTCTTCACCAGGATTTAAACGTTGCCCATCATGTGAGGGGCTATTCCAAATAGTGATCCCCACACGCAGTGTTTAATGTGCCTGGGAGAGGAACACAGTAAGGACAGATGCTCCATCTGTAAGTCCTTCAGGACAAGGATGCAGTTAGCAAGGCACTTGAGATGCGAGCAAGCCATGAGGCCCCCGTCAGCACTGGAGATGGTACCAGCTCCTCAGCTGTCGTGTGAGCCTCATCGTACCGATGTTCTGCGGCAGAACTTGGAGGCAGCCTCTAGGAGGGCTCCACCAAGGAAAAGGACCCATAAATCGGAACACAGCTGGCAGAGAGAGTCATTCTCTGCAGGGATCAATGATGGCTCCTTGGGTACCCGTGCAGGAGCTGGTCCTTCAACCCATTCTCTCGTACCAAGGCAACATTGAGAGGCTGTACAGTCAACTCCAGCACCATGCGTGAGTCCAGAACTGCCGTCTTCAGCACCAACAATGACAACGCCCGTGGCCTACTAGGCGACATCAGACCTATTATGCCTCTCAGTCCCAGACTCTCCAATCACCAATGAACCGTCAGCAGCAATGACTTCATCAGTGATTAGGGCACTGACACCATCCTTGGTACCACCTGTACGCCTGGGTACCCTGTCTAGGCTGGCGTCTGACCAGTTCTTCGGCGATGACGACTTTGGTACAGACTGAGGCTTGAAGACGGGTGCCAACACCGGCCCTGGAGCCGCCTTGAGAGTCAGTACTGAGCGAGAACATGTTGCCCCTGCAACCCATAGGGCCCCTTATTGACCTAGGGCCCGTGCAAGCAGCATATTGGGCCTTGCATGAAGCTGGATGGTGGCTGGCTGGCTCTGCCGGGAGTTGATCCTCCATTACCCCAAATGACTTTGGGGTTCATCGGGGCTGAATTAGAATTCTTCCTCACCCTCCCTTTTGTCCCCCAGAGGCCGGTTTACAGCTTGGTCCAGACACACATCTGATACTGACATCATGGGATCAATACCAATCACACATTAGGCGTAGGGGCTCTTGGCACGCTACTCATTGGCCACCGATGCCTTACCCATATCCACGATGGCCTGGGAATCTGTGGAACGCTCCTTCTTCCTTCAGATTCCGATCTTCCACCCACTCTAGGGCAACCTCTTCGGTTTCAATTCAACCTCCCAAGTCTCTCCTCCTCCCTGAACTGTTGACCCAACATCACAGCCAGGTTGTTCATCCAGCAGTAGGCAGTCTACCCCTTACCACGTGGGTGCTAGATGAGGAAGAGACGCAGTTAAAGAAGTTCTGCTTAGAGTAGGACATCTGGGGGGGGGGCACCTGTTTTTGTCTAAGTGGAAGCAGTTTTCGGTTTGGGGGAACCTCAGAGGGAGTTCATCCTATGTCAGCATGGATTCAGAACGTTCTGGACTATTGGTTGCAGTTGAAATCTTTGGGCCTGGCTCTTAGCTCTTCCAAAGTTCATTTGGCTATGATTTCAGCTTTCTACCCTCCTCTTTGGGGAAAGTTGCTAAATTCACATCCTATGGTAGGGAGGTTTCTGAAAGGCATTGTCTGTCATTTTCCACCAGTGAAGAAAATGGTGCCATTGTGGGACCTTAATACAGTGCTCGTGCCACCAATGAGTCTGTCTGAGTCAATAGTTAACATGCTCATTGGCTCTCCACTCCCAGGAGCTGGCCTTCCCGGTAGCTATAACATCCACTAGACTAGTCAGGGAAGCCTTCATGGCAGCAGATCCCCCATACACCCACTTCTTCAAAGGCAAGGTAGCTTCAAGACCATAGCCAAAATTTCTATCAAAAGCGATCTCTCGGATTCACCTTAATGAGGTTATTTACTTACCTGTATTTTTTCCCAAACCACACTTGGGCATAGAAGAACAACGTCTTCAGACCTTAGATGCGGGAAGGTGCTCGGCATTTTATCTGGAAAGGACTAACCCCTTTCGTTCATCACCTCTCCTCTTCGTATCTTACACTGAGCGGATGAAAGGACAATCGGTCTCTGCTAAGTAGATAAGGACGTGTATTGCCGCAGCTTCTGGAGCAGCTCAGATTACGCCCCCAAAGTCGTTACGGGCTCATTCGACGAGCGCTCGAGCAACATCAATAGCGTTTCTTAGAGATGTTTCCCCGAGTGGATGGCCGCAGGGCTGCAAGTGGCCCTCAGCGCACACCTTTGCGAGACACTACGCTATCACCACGGCTTCTCGGGCTGACGCACGCTTTGGAAAGGCAGTTCTGCAGTCTCTGTGTAAATCGACTCCGAGCCCTGGGAATACACGTCCGCAAGCACTCGAAGAGGAAAAGACTGTTACTCACCTGTGTTGGAGCTGTTCTTCGAGATGTGGCTGCAGACACGTATTCCACGGCCCACCCTGCACCCCCTCTGCATCGGAGGCTCCAGCCTGGGGTTTGGTGCAAAGGAACAGAGGGGACATGGCATCTCTGCCCTTCTAGAGCCGGGGAGGGGCGTGAGCACTGCCCATGCGTGCTGCTAGGCGGATTTCTCCAGCTTTGGTGCATGAGCGCGGGATACGTGCCTGCAGCCACACCTCGAAGAACAAGTTACCAGACAGGTAAGTAACCATCTGCTATTGTTGATTTGTGCCAAAAGAGTTAAAAGAGCAGGACCACGTGTGGGGTAGAATTTCTGCTGTCACTCGTATGTGGCTTGCAGGAGTGGGGTGGCTACGTGCGTGCGTCTCTGCCCATTCTGCTGGGGAGGAGCTGTGCAAAGCAGCCCTTGTAACACACGAGAGGAAGGAGTGTGGCAAAGTGCGGGTGGGAGCAGCAGCAGGAGCTGGGGAACCACCATCAGCAGAAAGTCCCTTGCAGCGCCCGTCCTAAGCCAGGGTACAGGGCACGTTTGGGGCGTGCTGGCAGACCTGGCTGCAGCGCTGTGCCTATGACAAGGCCAAGCCCAGCTGCCGGAGTTCAGTTCCCCTCCCCCCAATAGCTGGCTGAGCACGTGGGGGACGCAGAGAGCAGGATGGTGGCAGGGGAGGCAAATGAGGCCATGCTGCCTTCTATGCAAGGCTGGCTCTGGGAATGCCCTGCGCTCCATCCGCCAGTGGGTAGAACAGGACAGCTTGGTGACGCAGGCCTCCCACCTGGGCCAGTGGTTCACACCTGGGCAGGAGCAGCTGAACATCTCACCGGCCACGATGGAGTAAGTCAGGGGAAGAGGGGGGTCTTGTCCCGGCTGCATCTGCCACTGTGATGAGCCGCCGCGCAGGCAGAGATGCCAAGCCTGGAACGGAGCCCGAGCTCCCTCCAGGGGGCCTCTCCAGTTTATGAATGCAGCGCTCAGTTCCCTCTCTGGTGGCACTGAACCATCAAAGAGCAAATGGGTGAAAGCAGGAGCAGGGCAGAGCAGATCAAGGGGGGATGGGTGTGCGTATGCAGTTTTCCCCGTGAGTGCAGTTCCCTGGCAGTGCAGACAGCTCCCTGATCAGCAAGAGGGGGCAGGGGCTGAATGCAGTGGGGCCCAGGGGGCAGGAGCGGCTGGTCACCTTCATCCCCCACCTGGGTCAACCAGACAGACAGGCAAGCCGGTGTCACTGGGGTGGGTAGCTCTCCAGTCTGCGAGGATTGGAGCTCTTTGCTGGACAGATGTTAACCCATGCAGCCCCTGGCGGGTGGGATGGGGACATCTCCAGGTTGCACGGGGGAAACTGAGGCACAGAGCAGGGTTGGGCCCTGCCCCAGGCTGTGGAGTGGGTGTCAGGGCTGCGGGGGGAAACCAGGGTTTTCTGCCTGTGGAGGCTTTATGGAGAAGGGGGCCCCACCCTCCTTTTTTACTGCACTGTGACCGCATGTGACTGCCCTGCTGGGAGGGGTGTGCCAGGTGCATTAGCTCCTCCCCAGGCTCTTCTCCAACGCACCAGGAAGCAGTTGGCAAGCTCCCTTGTGGGCACAGCAAAATCCTGGCCAAGGTAGAGGAACCCCCTCTTAGCTTTGCCGAACCTCCCCCTGCCCTGCTCAGTCAGCTGCCCCAGCCCTCCCCCGGCCCCCCTGTGATGCAGAAAGCAAACACTCTGGCTGGGGGGTACCAGCCGCTACTGGAGCCCCGAGGGGGCCCCATTACATCCCAGCTCAGAGTCCCTGTATCAGAGAGCTGCGCCAGGCGAGGCCTGCTGGACCCTCTCCCCTGGCACTCCCCGCTTGGAGGACAGAGCCGCCCAGGCCCCGCTCGTCCCTGCTCCCATAGTGACTGCGTGAGGGCACGCCTGGGGCGACGGGGAGCTGAACAGGGGGCTCGACAGGGGGCTCTCTCCCCAGCAGTCAGTGCTGGCCCCAGTGCTCCAGAGCAGGGCTAGGGGCCGGAGTCGCTGGAGGTGCCAAATTTCACACCACGCCCTCTCAGGGAGCTAACGATGCCTTCCCAAGGGGCAGAGGGCCCAGGGACTGAGTCCCTACAGGGTCGGGCTGCGGTGTGCTGGGAAGGTTCCTGCCCTGGGGAGAGCTAGAGGCATTCACTGTCTGTGGGGTGGGCCCCCTGGGGCTGGAGCTGGCAGTGAGGGGGGTGTGGGGTTCCCCCAGCATACAGCAGCCTGGGTCCCAGCTGGGGAAACATGCTCCATTCCCTGCTTTCTCCTTCCCTCCGGCTGCAGCCCTGCTAGGTCTGCCTGCCCGTGGCCCAGCGGGACGGGTCCTGCCGGGGAATGGAGCCCCTGGGCCAGGCCTGGGCACTTATCACCCACGGCTGCTGGAGGGAGCCAGCCCCCGCACTGTGATGGTGACTGTGCCCCTGCCCGGGCTGAAGTTCAAGCTCATCCTGCTGGGGGACTTTGGGGTGGGGAAGACCACCCTGTTCCACCACGTCCGGGCAGGGCGCTTCCTGCAGGGGGCCCACGCCCCCACCGAGCACCTGGCCATCTGCGAGAGGACCATGCAGCTCAGCCTCCCCCAAGCCCCCCGCCTGGCCCAGGTATGTGGCTGTGGGCCTGTCCCTCCCCCTCCCCCCAGGGCCGGGTGTGTCTGGGCCACACCAGCGAGACTCCTTGCAGCAGCACCATGGTAGCCGCCGGGCCCTGCCACGGGCACCCAGACTGTCCCGCTCTGGGGAGCGACGCCACAAAGGGGTTAATCGGCTGTCGGGAGTTGCTAGGCGACAGCATCCCACCCTCAGGTAGCGGCTCAGGGCTGGGCTTGTGTTGGCTGGGAGCCTTGGTGGTCCCCACTGGTGGGGGGGCCGGGCTGGCAGAGGGCCTGGAGTTGAATCACGATGCTCTGTAAATGAGCTGGTTTTTCTGAGTCCCTCTCTGGACTCTCGCTCCACTCACCACAGCACGTGGGGCTCTGGGCCCATCTCGCCTGGTATCCTGCCGGCGTCCTGAGGGAGATGAAACCAGCCGGCTGGGCAGTGCTGTCTGTGGCATGTCCCTGGCACGCCCACAAGCCAGGCGGTTTAGGCCCTGCAGCCCGAGACCTTTACCATCTAACCCAGCCGGCTTACAGACTCCAGCCACAGCGTTTGTCTAGCCAAGTTCATGTGGCAGTGAGTTCCACAGGCTGCCAGTGCCTTGCTCTCTGCTGTGTGCAGATCTCCCTGTGGGACACGGCCGGTGAAGAAAGGTTCCTCTCCCTGAGCAGCTGCTACTACCGGGGCACAGACGCTGTGCTGCTGGTGTACAGCGTCCAGAGCCAGCTCTCCTTCGACAGCCTCCCGCACTGGGTGTGCATGGCCCGGCAGCACTGCCCAGAAGGTAGGGGGCAGGGCAGGTGGGACGGTGTCCCTGGGCAACTCCCGCCGTGTGGGGACGGGGAGGGCCAAGGTTCCCAATACCCCTCCTCTGCACTGTCCCCTGACTCCGCTCTCTCCCAGACAGCGGGTTCCCCCGGCCCGCCAAGGGGGGCGGTTCGCGGCGCTGTCGGAGCAGCAGTGATCTGTATAACCTGTGTGCTCAAAAGGTCTGTTACGCTCCCCGCCCTTTTGTCTCCTCTCCCTCTTTGAATCCCTGCGAGGACGAGGACGTGGCTTTCCCCCGCCCCCTCCCTCCTGGAAGGCTTGTGGGATGGATGGGCTGCCAGAGCAGCTGGAAGAGCTCCCCGTAGACAAGGGGTCTGGGACTCTGATAAGGCAGCGATCACGCCCCCAGTGCATGGACACCTGACGTGGTGATGCCACATGGGCTCTGGCCCATGGCAGGGATGCCCAGCAGGGCCCCATGCCCCCCACGGACCTGTTCTAGCCTCCCCACACACTGTCCCTGCCCCGTGCACAAAGCCCCTCCCCCTCCCCATTCCACTACCTGCGCCCCCCCCCTCCCCTGCATGTAGCTTCCCTCTCCTGGAGGGAGCACCCATCCCATAGGCCTGAGTGCCTGTCCCGGGGTTGGGTCCCGCTGCCCGCCACCCTGAGGGCTGGCATCCAGCCTGTGCCACCCAGCTCTTTCCCAGGCTGGGCTCCAGTCATGCTCGTTAAGCCCTGGGCTCCAGGCCATCTCTCTCACGAGGTTCCCTGGCAGCTTTTCAAAGTGGCTGGAGACAGAGGGAGCCCGGAAAATGGTTAAAGAGAAACCAGCCGCCCTGCCGACATCATGCGTGTGCATCTGTACATGGGTGTGTGCGTGTGCGCATCTGACTGTTAATTAGCGATGCCCTGGCCAGAGCGCTGCTGTCTTCAGACACACATTTGTGACACTTTGCATGACGATGGTGTGTACTGTACGTGTCTCCCCTAAAGCTCTGCCGGTGACCCTCATTCCCGACCTGCAGTTCTTCTATCCTGGCCTGGGGTCCCACCCCCAGCTCTGCCGGTGCCCCTCAATGCTGGACCTCAGCCCTGTGCTCACAGGCACCGACTTAAACCTTCTTTTTTCCGGGAGGGTGCCCCACCCCTGCTGTGCCTGGAGGCCCCTTCCCCAAGGCCCCACCCTTGCTTCACCTCTTCCCGCCCCGCTCCAGTGCCTCCCGCCTGCCAAGCAGCTGATTGGTGGGGCCCGCTGGGCAGCTGATCAGTGGGAGGCTGGTGGGTGCTAAGCACCCACTATTTTTTCCCCATGGCTGCTCTAGCCCCAGAGCACCCCCAGAGTCAGCGCCTGGGCTCCCCACGCACAGCTGTGCTGGGCTCCGGCGGGGAGCTGCAGCCGGGAGGGCAGAGCAGGCAGGAGAAGCCCTTCCAGAGAGCCCGTCTCGTCTCATCCCGGCTCTTGTCCAAGCCTGCCCCTTGAGGCAGAATCACCAGGTGGTCACACGCTGCTGGCCCTGGCAACCACAGGCTCCATTCAGGGCCGGGCCCCAGGGTGCTGTGCAGACACGTACCAAGACACGCCCTGCCCCGAAGAGCTGACAGGGAACACGGGCCACCGGCAGGGCGGGGCGTCCCACGGAGCTGCTCGGCTCTCCCGGTGGCAGGTGTCGTCTGGGATCAGTGGGGGACGCGGGGCCAGTCCATCCGTGAGCTGAGCCCCCCGGGCTCTCGAGCGCTGTACACGAGGGAGTTGGCACAGATGCTGAGGCAGTGCCAAGGGACAGGGCAGTTCAGGGTGCGGACGCTGGTCTGAACATGTGTCCAGGCCTCCCTGCCGTGCGCAGGGGTACAGGGCCCTGGCTCGGCCTCCCTGCATACAGCCGCGGCCCCCCGGTGCTGTACGCAGGTGCTGGCCCTGTCCTGAGCCCTTGCGTTTTCCCGTCTCTCTCTCCCCCCCCCATCACCCCATCCCATCTCTGCCTCCTGCAGCCCCCATCTTCCTGCTGGGGAACAAGACTGACCTGGAGCCGTGCCTGCCGGGGGACAAGGCTGAGAAGTTTTCTGTGGAGCACAGAATAGCTGGCAGATTTAACGTGTCTGCCAAGACAGGTAGGGTGGGGCTGCCCCCCTTGCCTCATGCAGCCGGGGAGCTGGGCCCCCCAAATGGGCTCGAGCTGGAGCCCTCTCCGAAACATGATGTGGCAGCTGGGCAGCTTCCCTGCCCCAGCCGTGTGGCCCACCCTGCCCACGGGGCAGGGAGTTCAGGCTCTCGCCCATTCAGTCCTTCTTCTCGGGGGGGCCCTGCCATTGATTTCAGTGGGAGTTAGTACCTTTGGGGAGCAGGACTTCAGTGCCCATGGCCAGTGCTGTGCTGAGATTTCTCCCCAGTTGATACCTCCCCTGTTGAGTGGCTGTCAGACAGGAGCCACTGCCCTAGGGTTGTCAACTTTCTAATAGCAGAAAACTGAACACCGTTGCCCCACCTCTTCCCTGAGGCCCCACCCTCGCTCACTCCTTCCCCCCCTTCCTCTGTTGCTTGCTCTCCCCTACCCTCATTCACTCGCTCATTTTCATTGGACTGAGGCAGGAGGTTGGGGTGCCAGAGTGGGTGAGAGCTCCGGCTGGGGGTGCAGGCTCTGGGGTAAGGCTGGAAATGAGAAGTTCAAGGTGTGGGAGGGGGCTCAGGGCTGGGGGAGGGGTGTGGGCTCCCAGCGGGGGCTCAGGTGCGGGAGGGAGCTCAGGGCTGGGACGCGGGAGGGTGTGCGGGTTGTGGGCTCTGGGAAGGAGTTTGGGTGCGGGAGGGGGCTCAGAGCAGGGGCAGGGGGTTGGGGTGCAGGAGGGGGTGTGGGGTGCGGGCTCATTAGGGTGCGGGAGGGAGTTTGGGTGCAGGAGGGGGCTCAGGGCTGGGGTTGGGGTGCAGGAGGGGGAGAGGGGTGTGGGCTCCGGGAGAGATTTTGGGTGCGGGAGGGGGCTCGGGGCAGGGGGTTGGGGTCTGGGAGGGATGCGGGGTGCGGGCTGGTTGTGGTGCAGGAGGGGGTGCGGTCTCTGGGAGGGAGTTTGGGTGCAGGAGGGGGCTCAGGGCTGGGGTTGGGGTGCGGGAGGGGGAGAGGGGTGTGGGCTCTGGGAGGGAGTTTGGGTGCAGGAGGGGGCTCAGGGCTGGGGTTGGGGTGCGGGAGGGGGAGAGGGGTGTGGGCTCCGGGAGGGGGCTCAGGGCTGGGGTTGGGGTGCGGGAGGGGGAGAGGGGTGTGGGCTCCGGGAGGGATTTTGGGTGTGGGAGGGGGCTCAGGGCTGGGGCAGGGGGTTGGGGTGCAGAAGTTGGTGAAGGGTGCGGGCTCCGGGAGGGACTTTGGGTGCGGGTGCCCATGTATGGCTCTCAGACACACACAGCCCTTGTGCACACCCGGCCCTCATGTACACGCTCATGTGTAGAGCCTTCCTTCTCACGCACAGCCCTAGACACATGCATGTGCACTGAACCCCCGTTACGCACAGACACGCACACACACGCTCTGCAGGAGAAGCGGCTCCTCTTCCTTTCCCCCGGGGGGCACTCCTGGTGCTGCCGCCCGTGGCTGAGCCGTGGCCGGTCTCGCCCCTGCAGGGGAGAACGTGGACAGGTGCGTGCAGGACGTGGTGCGGCTGCTCGTCCTCGAGAGCGACGCAGGGTGCGGCAGGCTCGCGGTGCCGCTGCAGGAGGCCGGCTCCTCCAGCCCGTGCGCGTGCTGAGAGCCCTGGGGATGCCTGGCAAAACCGCGCTCCGCGTCAGGAAGCTGCTGGGGTCCCGGCCTGAGCCCCGAAAGCCACCATGCCACCACCAGCCACTGCTCCTGCCGGGCGTGGAGCCACCCCTGGAGAGACCCTCCTGCCCTGTTCCCGGAACGTGCTGCCGGATAATCCCTGCTGTGGGGGGTGAGCAGCCTCGTGCCATCCAGGCATCTTTGTCCCCAGGAAGGGGAGGCTGGACCCCAGGGGCTGGGGCTGAGCCCCACGTCTGTCCCCGTGTCTGCGGTTTGTCCTCTCGCTGCTCACCAGCCTGTAGGGGAGGAGAGCCTCCCACAGGCCCAGCACATGGGCTGCGCCTGGTCGCTGGGAGACCCACGCGCACACACTAGGCCCAGCAGGAGGCCGTGTCAGCGGTTATGGGGGCTCTTCCGCCCTCTGGGCCGGCAGCGAATCAATGCCCCCACCCAGTGCTGGAGGGCGCTCTGCGTCCTGTTTGAGAGAGGGTGTGAAAAGCAGCCCCTGCTCCCTAGTGCTCATTGCAAATCCCATTGTTCTCCATGCTGGGTGGTGGGGTAACCTACTGTCCTGTGCCCAGGCCAGATGCCATGTCAAGCACCTGGGCTGGGCTGGGCTCTGGGAGAAGCGAACAAGGAGAAGGGGGCTGCATAGCAGGTGACTTCTTTGCATCAGCCTTCACTGGGGCAGGGGGTGGTGGGAACCGGTCCCAGACTCGCTCTTGTCAGGCGCTGCAGAGAAGGGAGGAGGGATTGAGGTGACAGGGGGATTGCTGGAACAAGCTGCCAAGGCGCTGGCAGTCCCCAGCACCAGGTGGGATAAGCCACCAGTAGTACTGTGTGATCCACACCAGAGGGCGTGGTCCCTGGGACCTCTGGTTGCACCTGCCGTAAGAAAGGTGTTGCCCATGATCCGGGGAGTCACCGCGAGTCTCATCGCAAAGCTCGGGAAACTATCTGAAATGCTCCATCGGGTGAAATCTTGGCCCCATGGAAGTCAATGGCATGTTCCTGTTGGCTTCCCTGGAACTAGGAGTTCACCCATAGATCTTCAAGGCTAGAAGGGAGCCTGAGCCTGACCTCCTCAGCAGGCCAGACTGGATCTCCCCCAGCTCCGCCTGTTCTGAGCCCAGCTGCTTGTGTCTGGCTGAGGCAGCTCCTCCAGAAAAGCATCCCATGTTGATGTGAAGATGGCAGAGATGGACAATCCGCCACTTGGTGTCTGTTTGTTGCAATGGTTAACTGCCCTGCCTGTTAAAAATGTGTCATCTTTCTAACTTCCATTTGTCTGGCTTTAACTTCCAGCCCCGGTCTCTTGTTCTGTCTTTCTTTGCTAAATCAGAGATTCCACTTAGGGCCTGGTAGCTTCTCCCTGTATTGATCCCTCTCTACGGTACTGAGTGCCGCCCATCTTGCACTGTCTCGAGTCATCGCTGTAGCTCTCTCCTGCACCCTCACCAAGTTTCAACTTCCTTTGTAAAACGTAGTCTTAGCACGATCAACAAAAAGCCAGGGACGAGCCTGCCCGGGCTCTGCAAGGGAAAGGCACGCCTCTCCGATCTGCTGGCATTCTTTGAGCATGTCAGCACATGGCGGAGAAAGGAGACCCAGGTGATACTTGGTCACCTAACCCTGCTGGTTCCCAAGCAGCCCTTCTGCTGGTGGAGAAACAGTGGGCTGGAGGCTGTGTTTCCTAGCCGCTCTGTGTTCTTGGGGAACCAGGCGCAGCACCCAGCCTGTCTGACTCACGAAAGACATTCCTCCACCCCCCAGCCTCTGCTTGAACCAAAGCTGCATCAGAAGAAAGACTTACAAAAAGCAATGAAAAGGCCGTGGGAGACCCACCTAAACTCCTGGGAGAAGGGTGACAGGATTAAGGAAACTCCCGTAGGCTCATTTGCATCAAAGATGGGACAGGGAGGCATCTCCATTAGCATACAGACTGGAGAACAGAGACTCCGAGGCAAGAACCGCAGGGAACTCTGGGACCAGAAAAGCAGGGAAGCAGTGCATGATGGGGGATCTCTGCTCCAGATGTTAACAAACCCACGCCTGCACACACACAGCTCAGCAGTTATCAGACCAATTCTAGTAATAAATCCTTGATTGGTATCCAAAATACTGAAGCTGCCTAACTGCATTGGGAGCTCCCTCGAAGGAACACTGCCCATAGCCAGGGATGATCAGCTCCCCTGATCTAGCCTGAACAAAACGACCTCCCTTGTTTACACGGCAACAAATCTAGTGTTCTCCCTTGAACCGTTGTCGTTTCTCTACAAAAACTGCTGTCCACGCTCAAGTAAGTGCTCTGATGCCTGGATCCACAATCTGCGTCAGTCCCACTGGGACTTCATCTTCTCCTGACTGATCATGCTGGGGGCTCTGCCTGTCTCCAGCTCTCTGGACCCTCAGCTACCACCACCACCTGGGACCGCCCGATCGAGTCCAGCTTCACGGAGTGGCAAGAACCCAGCTCACTCTAGGTGCAGCCCCCTGACCCTGACTGGTGGGGTCAGTTAGAGGTTTCTAAACCTGACTTTTACAATTGTGTTTGTTAGATTTAATAGTATCCCTGTTTTGTTTGTGTGGCTCCCCATGGTTATTACCTGGCAATAAATAACTTTCATGGTTAAGCTGGTTGCTTCTCTCTCTCTCTCTCTCCCCCCCCCCCATCCCCCTCGTGGGTGTTTTTGGTTTCCTCATTCGCTCTGCAGCAGCGCTCCTCGTGCCTAAGCTACAGATCCCCGCAGCGCCCGACAATCCTGTGGGGTTTGCTCCTCCAGTGGGTTATGAGCAGAAGAACGGTAATGGGAAAGTGGGGATAGGGACGTGCTGAACCTGGGGCATAGGAGGGCAGCAGCTGGGGGGTGCTGCTCGGCCCAGTCTGCTGGGGCCAGGGGCATGTCAGGGTGGCGGACTGAAAGTGCTGCTCGGCCCAGCCTGCTCCGGCGGGCTCTGTTCCGGTGCGGTGCCCGTGGCACGTGTGGGCGACCGCTTGGCAGTGCTGCTCCCAGCCTGCTGAGTGCAGGGGCATATGAGGGGTCAGCTGGGGCGTGCTGACTAACCCTGTCCTCTCAGATGCGCCCTGTTAACATGCCTGTGCTCATCTGATTCTGGGGCTGGAGGAACCCAGCCCTGGGAACTGAGGTCCGGCAGGACAGCCCCATTGGAAGGGGACTTGCAGCAGGGAGAAGCAGAGCGCCGTGTGAGAACACAAGTGACGCAAGCCGTACATGGATAGAAGTACAGACATCCCCCTGCCCCCAGAAGAGTAACCCGAATAAATGGGCGTACCCCAAAGTGACGGGCGAAGCTGGCCAGAGCCGTGGCTGGCGATGCAGCCTGAGTCTGCGACGGTCTTCGGGGTGACAAAAGTACACTGCAGATGCACCTGCTGGTGTGAACCTAGCCCTGCATTGCAGCAGGCTTTCCTGAGGGGTGGGGTAACGAGGACAAAACACGACAGGCCGGGAGACTGAGGCCAGACAAGAAACATCAGTGGCCCTCCAAGACCAGACTCTTGGTTCCAAGGCACCCCCGTGGCCTGTTCCCCCCTTCTCAGAAGCAGCCCTGCTTCTCTCCTTTCTGTGCCCTGGCCCAGTTTGCTTCCTGCTGCAGCAGGACAGGGGGAGCGACTTTCCTCCTCGCTGGAACCCCTGAGAAGCTGCTGGTGAGCCAGGAGTGAGGAGCCAGGTGTTGGGGCGGAGAAAGGACCGTCCTGCTCCTGGTGGCACGGGGGAAGGCGGCTGGTTCCAAACCTCCACCGCAGAGAGCCATTTCCACAGCCCCCTCTGCCATGTCCTGCTGCTGATCGCCAGCATGGGGCAGGCCTGAGCTGGTTCCAAGCAGCCCCTTGGGTCTGCAGGGAGACTTGGCTTTTCCCCCCGGGGGTGCCGCAGTTAGCAGGTCACGGGATGGTTTGGGGGGCTCAGTGATTGCTGGGCTCAGTGTGCTGCATGCTTGGCAGCGTGCTCACAGGCTCTGCCCTTGCCCCAGGGCTCGGTGGCGTACACTCAGCAAGCGGGCACTCAATGGAAAACACATTTAAGGCCAAAGGGACACATAAGACTTTGCCTTCTGCGGCTCCTTGGGCATGGCTATTGCCAGCGCTTGAAAACATTCCCTCCCAACCCACCTGGGTGAGATTGTCATCCCCGTTTCATAGACGGGGAAACCGAGGCACAGGGAAGTGAAATGTCTTGGCCAGAGTTTGTTTTGTTCCCGCTTAAATAATTATACAAGAGACACCCAGACAAGCCAGGCTTCAGCCGCTCTAAGCTGCCATTAATACTGCAAGAGAAGCCGGCACCAGGGCAAACTCCTGCCAGCCAGTCACCTCCAGCAAGACTCCTTTCCACCCTCACATCGATGCGGGCAGCAAACCCTCGGCCCTCTCCAAAGCCCTGCCTCACAGGTGGCTTTGGCAGGGTGTCCGTGTCACATAGTCCAAGCTATTTCAGATCAGCGGAGGGAGTGAGTTGTGGGGCTCTCGTGACGCTCCTCCTGCCCGGTCCAGGCTGAAATGGGCTCTTTGGTCTGGTCTCCGTAGGCGGCCTGGTATGTGTGTCATTGTTACAGCTGTGAAACCTGGTCAGCAGCCTAGCTGAGGGACCAAGGAAAACATGCACTCAATGAACCAGGAGCCTCCTGGGCCCAGGATGCAAGTGACACAGTTCAGGGCTGTGTTTCCCCCCTTGTGGTCCCTGGAGGGCACCCGCTCTAGGCTCCCAGCTCCTCCGTGGTCACCTGTCTCTCTTCCTTCTGAGCAGGGGGTTTTCCAGGCTGCACAGTTCCCTACCTACACTGCGATATCCCCAGCAAGCCAGACTGCCCGAGCAGGCCAGCTTCTGGGCTTTGCCTTGTTCTCCAAAGCGATAAACGGCCTAGCAGCCATTGGTTACGAGTTCCCACCCAGCCCTTCCTAAGGGAGCACAGTTCTGGGCAGGTGGAAGCATGACAGAGAAAACATTTTAAAAAGTAGCTTCTAAAAAGCTTTCCAGAGGTCACCCCAACTCCAGCCTCGGGCTCGGGCCTGCATCCCTCCTTCCGACTCTCCCCTAAAGCTGTCCCGCCCATTGGCTGGAGCAGAAAGCAGGCCCTGAGTCCCTTTAAACTTCGGCCTTTCTTTACTGGTCTTGGGAGAATCCAGTCTGACCCAGCCTACACGAGCCTCTCCCGCTGGTGGGACTTCTCTGGCGGTGTCACAACCTGAGTGAATTTCCGCAGTCACCCCCTGCTGCTCTGAGTTCCCGGAGGTCTGTGGTCGACTTCCCGCCATGGAATTACAGACAGTCCCTGGCCCACAATGATACAGGAACGTAATACAGTAAGAGCTCCCCAAGACACGGCGAGGCACAGGCCCCAACCCCGGGGGTGCTCCGGGGCTGGAGCCCCCACGGGGAAAATTTGGTGGGTGCAGAGCCCCCACCGGCAGCTCCCCGCCCCACGCCTGGCCCCAGCTCGCCTCCGCTCCGCCTCCTCCCCTGAACGCGCCGCCCCGCTCTGCTTCTCCCCCACCTCCGGCTTCCTGCGGATCAGCTGTTCGCGCGGGAAGGGCTGAGAAGCAGGCGGTGGCTTCGCGCTCAGGCCCAGGGAGGCGGAGTCGGAGCAGAGGGGAGCTGGGGCCAGGCGTGGGGCGGGGAGCTGCCGGTGGGGGCTCTGCACCCACCAAATTTTCCCCTTGGGGGCTCCAGCCTAAGACGCCACTTTTGATGTGATCGGTGGGGGGAGCGGCTGCTCCCCCTGCTCCCCCCCAGCTACGCTCCCCCACCCCTAGGAGCCAGAGGGATCTGCCGGATGCTTCCTGGGAGCTGCCCCAGGTGAGCACCTCCGGGACTCCCCACCTCGCCCCCCAGCAGGTGCCTCTGGCTCTTAGGGGTGGGGTGGGCACCCACTCTGGTGACCCACGAGACCCTCCTGCCCGGTTCTGGGGGCAGTCGGGGACAGGGGAGGGAGGTGGATGGGCCAGAGGTCGGGGGGGGGGCCTCAAGGAACGCGGCGGGGTTGGATGGGGCAGGAGTCCCGGGGGGCGGGCGTGGGCCACCACCCCCTCATGGGGTGAGGAGGGAACCAGTGGTTAAGATTTTGGCAGCTCATCCCTGGGAGCACCCGACAGCCAAACCAGAAGTCAGCACCTGTGCTGCGGGGCGTTGCAATCCCTGTCACAGCAAGGATGGGCAGCTCCCCGAGAGCATCCCTGGGCTGAACTTTTCCCACTGCGTTTCCTCTTGCGCCCCATCTCCGGAGACACTTGCGGTGGAACCAGCTCTCTGGATTGGAGGCTCGTCTCATGCCAGCTGACTGGGCCGGTGCTGATCCCACAGCAGGGGCCACCGGGGTGCGGGAGGTTCTGAGTCACCAGTCTCTGCATTCGCTGCACCAGCACATTCGACCGCTGAGCCTGGCAGTTTGAAGCACGGATCTTCCGTTTTTAACCCCATAAACCATCTCCTTTCCTTGGCACCCAAGGATCTCAAAGTGCCTAATGGGCTAATTCATCCACCCTCACCCCCCTGGGAGCTGGACAGTATCATCATCCCACCTTACAGAGAGGGAAACTGAGGCACGCATCATGCTAGTTAGGCCTTGTCCCTGTTCCTGTGAATGTAGATGGACACTTCTAAACCATTCAAGGGGTGCAGGATTGGGCCATGAGTTCACCGTGTGTCCTGATCCTTAAACCCAAGGCCATGCCTCCTCTGCCAAACTCAAAGGTGGATTCATTGTGAAAGTCCCTCATAAAGGTGACCTGTAAGGATGGGGAAATGGAGCCTGCGTCCTTATTTGCATGGCTACTTCAAACACTTTGGGGGTGATTATTTGGTGGGGTTTTTTCGTTAATATAAAAGGAATGTCTGGAATATCAGTTCCAAACAGTGGCACTAAATGGAGGAGGAATAACGGAGCCTTGTTAGCAGAGCTCCCAAAAGTCAGACTCCAGTGACTAACCAGCTTGTAGAGGCAGGAAGCCCAACTCCTTCTGTTCATCGAGTGATAGACTCCACGGCCAGAAGGGACTGTTGGGGTCATCCAGCGTGACCTCTTGGGCAGAATCCCCTGGGAGGATAACATGAGGGGGAACGGAGTCCAGGAGAGCTGGCTGTATTTCAAGGAATCCCTGTTGAGGTTACAGGGACAAACCATCCTGATGTGTAGAAAGAATAGTAAATATGGCAGGCGACCAGCTTGGCTTAACAGTGAAATCCTTGCTGATCTTAAACACAAAAAAGCAGCTTACAAGAAGTGGAAGATTGGACAAATGACCAGGGAAGAGTATAAAAATATTGCTCAGGCATGCAGGAGTGAAATCAGGAAGGCCAAATCACAGTGGGAGTTGCAGCTAGCAAGAGATGTTAAGAGTAACAAGTAGGGTTTCTTCAGGTATGTTAGCAACAAGAAGAAAGCCAAGGAAAGTGTGGGCCCCTTACTGAATGAGGGAGGCAACCTAGTGACAGAGGATGTGGAAAAAGCTAATGTGCTCAATACTTTTTTTGCCTCTGTCTTCACTAACAAGGTCAGCTCCCAGACTGCTGCACTGGGCAGCACAGCATGGGGAGGAGGTGGCCAGCCCTCTGTGGAGAAAGAGGTAGTTCGGGACTATTTAGAAAAGCTGGAAGAGCACAAGTCCATGGGGCCGGATGCGTTGCATCCGAGAGTGCTAAAGGAGTTGGCGGATGTGATTGCAGAGCCATTGGCCATTATCTTTGAAAACTCATGGCGATCGGGGGAAGTCGCGGACGACTGGAAAAAGGCTAATGTAGTGCCCATCTTTAAAAAAGGGAAGAAGGAGGATCCTGGGAACTACAGGCCAGTCAGCCTCACCTCAGTCCCTGGAAAAATCATGGAGCACGTCCTCAAGGAATCAATTCTGAAGCACTTAGAGGAGAGGAAAGTGATCAGGAACAGTCAGCATGGATTCACCAAGGGCAAGTCATGCCTGACTAATCTAATTGCCTTCTATGACGAGATAACTGGCTCTGTGAATGAGGGGAAAGCAGTGGATGTGTTGTTCCTTGACTTTAGCAAAGCTTTTGACACTGTCTCCCACAGTATTCTTTCCAGCAAGTTAAAGAAGTATGGGCTGGATGAATGGACTGTAAGCTCAACAGGTAGTGATCAATGGCTCCATGTCTAGTTGGCAGCTGGTATCAAGTGGAGTGCCCCAAGGGTTGGTCCTCAGGCCAGTTTTGTTCAATATCTTCATTAATGATCTGGAGGATGGCGTGGATTGCACCCTAAGCAAGTTTGCAGATGACACTAAACTGGGAGGAGAGGTAGATATGCTGGAGGGTAGGGATAGGATACAGAGGGCCCTAGACAAATTAGAGGATTGGGCCAAAAGAAATCTGATGAGGTTCAACAAGGACAAGTGCAGAGTCCTGCACTTAGGATGGAAGAATCCCATGCACCGCTACAGACGAGGGACCGAATGGCTCGGCAGCAGTTCTGCAGAAAAGGACCTAGGGGTTACAGTGGACGAGAAGCTGGATAGGAGTCAACAGTGTGCCCTTCCTGCCAAGAAGGCTAACAGCATTTTGGGATGTATAAGTAGGGGCATTGCCAGCAGATCGAGGGATGTGATCATTCCCCTCTATTCGACACTGGTGAGGCCTCATCTGGAGTACTGTGTCCAGTTTTGGGCCCCACACTACAAGAAGGATGTGGAAAAATTGGAAAGAGTCCAGCGGAGGGCAACAAAAATGATTAGGGGACTGGAACACATGACTTATGAGGAGAGGCTGAGAGAACTGGGATTGTTGAGTCTGCAGAAGAGAAGAATGAAGGGGGATTTGATAGCTGCTTTCAACCTGAAGGGGCATTCCAAAGAGGAGGGATCTAGACTGTTCTCAGTGGTAGCAGATGACAGAACGAGGAGTAATGGTCTCAAGTTGCAGTAGGGGAGGTTTAGGTTGGATATTAGGAAAAACTTTTTCACTAGGAGGGTGGTGAAACACGGGAATGTGTTACCTAGGGAGGTGGTGGAATCTCCTTTCATAGAGGTTTTTAAGGTCAGGCGTGACAAAGCCCTGGCTGGGATGATTTAGTTGGGGATTGGTCCTGCTTTGAGCAGGGGGTTGGACTAGATGATCTCCAGAGGTCCCTTCCAACCCTGATATTCTATGATTCTATGACTGCTAAAGACACCTGAAGGGAAGGCGGGGTCAGGGGGAGTCCAGATTGAGACGGGGTCCAGTCTGAAAAGGAATATAACTGGAACTCTAAACCACAGAAACTTTGCAACCTGCCTAAAATAACATTTAGGGTAAGAAATTACATTTTGTAACCTGTTTCTTAAGTATATTGAGTTTAGCTTGCATATTTTGTTTCATTTGCTCAGTAATCTGCTTTGTTCTCTCTTATACTCACTTAAAATTCACCTTTTGTACTTAATAAACTTATTTCTTGTTTATTGTGAAAGTATCACTTACAAATGTAGATTTTTTTTGTTACATAACTGCACTCAAAAACAAAACAATGTAAAACTTTAGAGCCTACAAGTCCACTCAGTCCTACTTCCTATTCAGCCAATTGCTAAGACAAAGAAGTTTGTTTACATTTACAGGAGTTAATGCTGCCCTCTTCTTATTTACAATGTCACCAGAAAGTGAGAACAGGGGTTCCCATGGCACTTTTGTGGCCGGCATTACAAGATATTTACGTGTCAGATATGCTAAATATTCCTATGCCCCTTCATGCTTTGGCCACCATTCCAGAGGACATGCTTCCATGCTGATGATGCTCTTTAAAAAAATAGTGTGTTAATTAAATTTGTGACTGAACTCCTTGGGGGAGAATTGTACGTCCCCTGATCTGTTTTACACACATTCTGCCATAGATTTCATGTTCTAGCAGTCTCGGATGATGACCTGGCACATGTTCGTTTTAAGAATACTTTCACAGCAGATTTGACAAAACACAAAGAAGGTACCAATGTGAGATTTCTAAAGATAGCTAGAGCACTCAACACAAGGCTTAAGAATCTGAAGTGCCTTTCAAAACCTGAGAGGGACGAGGTGTGGAGCATGCTTTCAGACATCTTAAAAAAGCAACACTCCGATGGGGAAACTACAGAATCTGAACCACCAAAAACAAGGAAATCAACCCTCTGCTGGTGGCATCTGACTCAGATGATGAAAATGAACATATGTGAGTGCTTTGGATCGTTATCAAGCAGAACCCATCATCAGCATGGCTGCATGTCCTCTAGAATGGTGGTTGAAGCATGAAGGGACATATGAATCTTTAGCGCATCTGGCACGTAAATATCTTGTGACGCCGGCTACAAAAGTGCCATGCGAACGCCTGTTCTCACTTTCAGGGGACATTGTAAACAAGAAACGGGCAGCATTAACTCTTGCTAATTGTAACCAAACTTGTTTGTCTGAGCGATTGGCTGAAGTAAGACTGAGTGGACTTGTAGGCTCTAAAGTTTTACATTGTTCTATTTTTGAATACAAGTTTTTTTATACATAATTCTACATTTGTAAGTTCAACTTTCATGGTAAAGAGATTGCACCACAGTACTTGTGTTAGGTGAATTGAAAATACTATTTCTTTTGTTTTTTACTGTGAAAATATTTGTAATAAAAATAAATATAAAGTGAGCAGCGTACACTTTGTATTCTGTGTTGTAATTGAAATCAATATATTTGAAAATGTAGAAAACATCCAAAAATATTGAAATAAATGGTATTTGATTATGCTTACCTTCCTCCACATTGAGGAAGGAAGCAGATTTCATAATATACCTTTGGGTCTGCACTCCAAGGGAGGTGGACACCTGAGTTCTGGGGCAAGTCCCTTAAGCTGAGACTTCCCAGAACTGATCTCAGTGTCTGTGTCGTTCTGCAGTTCAGTGTGGCCCTGCCTGTGTGTGTGCTGGAGGAGGCTTAATGGCCTGGCTCAGCAAGACAGGTAAAAAGGGTGCCCAGGCTGGCATAAAAGGCAGGCTCAGTGGTATCTCAGCACATCAGGTGGCATCCTAAAGGGGGAAACCCTTCATAGTTCCATTTACATTTAGCCAGATTAAAGTGCATATTGTTTGCTTGTGCCCAATTTATCAAGTGATCCAGATCATTCTGTCAGTTAGGGAGTGAGGGCTCACACTGTAACAGCCTCCAGACACCCCTCATTCCCCAACCCCATCCCCAATTGCATCCTTCAGCAAAACCAGGGTAGACCTGATATTTCTAAAGGTAAACAGAAAATATTAACAAAATAAATCCTTCAGACCATTTCCCCCCCCCATTATAAAGAAGCACAAAAGGCACAAGGACAGGTTTCAAAATAATTGTTTGCTGGTCACTTTTTAACACAAAATAACATTCCAAGTCTTTGGGCCTGATCCTGCAAAGTCCATAGGAACAGAGGAAGTCCTTGGGCATCTTTCAGGGTTGGGGCCATTTCTTTCTTCTTTAGGAGGAGAACCAGGCCCTGGATGTCGGCCAGACGGATGATTACAGACTGAGAAGAGCCGGGAATTGTTGGAAAGTTAAAAGTAGCAACTCTGTTACCGCTGCAGACCAGGAGAATGACAATCATTTCCTGTTTGGTTCTGCGACTCTAGTATAAAACGGGCCCAATCCCAAATGAGATTTGGATTGCTGACTAGATAAGTGTCATTAATATGCAAATTACTCTCCCTTTTTTCCTCCAGAATTCAACATCAAAGGAATATCATTTCCAAACACAAGAGCATCCAAATGAGCCAGGAACAATAGGGCATTGTTCACACAGCTCCTGAAAGACTAAAAATGCATCGTGTTAGAATGGTCGCTGCTATTTTGCAGCTGGTTGGGGATTTTGGTTTCTGTGTGTCCTTGCCCAAAGAACGGTCACAGAGAAAACACTAGTCAGGCATAAATGGCCATTATTCTTCCTGGGGCCCAGACCAGCTTCTAACACGCCACTTGCACCTTCCTGCCCACAGCTCACCATGGGCTGTGCAAAACAAAGGCAGGACATGTAGCAACATGCAAAGGTCTGGCCTGTTACAGCCAGCAGTGCTGTTAGCCAAGGCCTTGTCTGCACTGGGGATTTTAGCCACTGGTATAGCTTTGCCAATGCAGCTACCCCAGTGCAGACCCCTAGGCTAGCTGCATTGCACTGGTGCATCGATACTGGGAGTGTCCTCTCACCACTGCAGGGGAAGTTACCTCCTGAGCTTCACAAACCAAACTGCCCTGTGAAATGAGATTCACCTAGGAGATGAGATACCCCAGCAGATCCTCAGAAGAGACCCACTCCAGTCCATCACTTAGGCCCCAGGGGTTGAACTGCAGCATGGTAGCAGGCGCTGGTTGGACTTCTCCACGGCCTCGAGCACTTACTGCAGAATTTAAGCTTTCCTTTGCAACCCCTAACGTTCTAATTACTAGGGTCACAAGATCCACTTGCAAATGGGATCCCCATGCATTGCTACCCCCAGAGTCTGCAGGATCCAGCTGGAGAGGAGCCTCCATCCATTTCGGGGAACTCCACAGCATAACCATGACCATTTAAGTCTCAGTGCTGCTAGTCATTTCCCCGGGATTCAGTTCAGAAGCACCCAGCTAGACTGGGATAAGTCCAGTGCTTGAAGAGTGTCTGGCTTCTTTGGGCTGGTCTGACTCCTGCTTTGTGCTTTGTGTCCCTGGGAGAGCCAAGCTAATTCCAGGGACACATTGCTGGGAAGCAGGTCACCCTAAAAATAAGTGTGCATGACTTTATTCGTGTGCTGTAGGAATCACTACCTGGGCAGTTCCTTGGTTCCAGCCTTCTCTCGCTCAATAAGGACCGGATGGGATATTTCTCATTGACTTCAGGCTTTGGGCAGCCAGTGCGTGTGGTAAGTGGCTTGGGGGAGTCCAGGTGGAGGCTTTTGGGAGCCAGCAGGCCCAGCTGATTTCACAGCAGCTCCTCCTCCCAGCTTGGTGCTCAGTGGAAATGAAGGAACTTCAGACGTGACATTATCCCACCCAGCCAATGCCGCTGTCCGTGCAGGGGCTGGATGGAGGTGCCAGGGCGGGATCAGAAAGTGCATCTCGCTGCTTGAACGGAGTTCCAGTGACAGCATTTCTGAGCTGGCCTGGTTCCTCACATGCCTTGCAGGAGACCTCAGTTCTGGCAGGGCAGGAGCCAGGTGTGCGTTGTGTTGGGGAGAGCGGGCGAGGACAGGGACACTTTCCCGGCCCACCTGCATTTCTCAAGGTCTCCCCACATCTTAATGAGGTTGGAAGCAGCTCACTTGCAGGCTCTCCAGTGTGGCGCTGCAGGGCCAGGCTCCCCCCAGCCCACCAGCTCAGCTCTCGGCTTAGTTATTCCAGCCAGGAGGGATTTGATCCCAGTAACCGAGTGGGGGTGAGCAGGCCCTATGGAAAGCACCCATTTATTGTCAGCCTGAATGGTAAGTACCCTCCCAACACTGTACTGCAGGGGGGAAGGAGGAGAGCAGGGAAAGGAGATGAAATACCATGCAAAAAAGGTAGGGGGTGGTGGTTAGGGTTGCCAACCCTCCCAGATTGGGCAGATGTGTCCTGGAATCAGGCTTGAGCTCCCGGAGGCTTCTGAAGCCAGCCTGGGAGATTTTAGGCCATTAAAAGTCCGGTTGGCGGTTCAGCAGAGCTAAGGCAGACTCACTGCCTGCCCTGATTCCACGCAGCTCCTGGAAGCAAGTGATCAGGAAAGGTGAGCTATTACCAGCAGGAGAGTGGTCAGGGGAGGCAGGGGGGACCTTTTTTAGTGATAATCAAGGTGGGCCATTTCCAGCAGTTGACAAGAATGTCTGCGGAACAGTGCGGGGTGGGGTGGGGGATAAACATGGGGAAATAGTTTTACTTTGTGTAATGACCCATCCACTCCCAGTCTCTATTCAAGCCTAAGTTAATTGTATCCAGTTTGCAAATTAATTCCAATTCAGCAGTCTCCTGTTGGAGTCTTTTTTTGAAGTTTTTTTGTTGAAGAATTGCCACTTTTAGGTCTGTAATCGAGTGACCAGAGAGATTGAAGTGTTCTCCCACTGGTTTTTGAATGTTATAATTCTTGACGTCTGAATTGTGTCCATTTATTCTTTTACGTAGAGACTGTCCAGTTTGACCAATGTACATGGCAGAGGGGCATTGCTGGCACATGATGGCATATATCACATTGGTGGATGTGCAGGTGAACGAGCCTCTGATAGTGTGGCTGATGTGATTAGGCCCTATGATGGTGACCCCTGAATAGATATGTGGACAGAGTTGGCAACGGGCTTTGTTGCAAGGATAGGTTCCTTGGTTAGTGGTTCTGTTGTGTGGTGTGTGGTTGCTGGTGAGTATTTGCTTCAGGTTGGGGGGCTGTCTGTAAGCAAGGACTGGCCTGTCTCCCAAGATCTGTGAGAGTGATGGGTCATCCTTCAGGATAGGTTGTAGATCCTTGATGATGCGTTGGAGAGGTTTTAGTTGGGGGCTGAAGGTGATGGCTAGTGGTGTTCTGTTATTTTCTTTGTTGGGCCTGTCCTGTAGTAGGTGACTTCTGGGAACTCTTCTGGCTCTGTCAATCTGTTTCTTCACTTCAGCAGGTGGGTATTGTAGTTGTAAGAAGGCTTGACAGAGATCTTGTCGGTGTTTGTCTCTGTCTGAGGGTTGGAGCAAATGGGGTTGTATCATAGAGCTTGGCTGTAGACAATGGATCGTGTAGTGTGGTCTGGATGAAAGCTGGAGGCATGTAGGTAGGAATAGCTCTCCTGCTGGTAATAGCTCACCTTAAGTGATCACTCTGGTTACAGTGTGTATGGTAACACCCATTGTTTCATGTTCTCTGTGTATTTAAATCTCCCCACTGTATTTTCCACTGAATGCATCCGATGAAGTGAGCTGTAGCTCACGAAAGCTCATGCTCAAATAAATTGGTTAGTCTCTAAGGTGCCACAAGTCCTCCTTTTCTTTTTGCGAATACAGACTAACAGGCCTGCTGCTCTGAAACCTGTGATTAGACAGTTGGGAACCCTAGGGGTCGGATGTCTTTGTTGGTGCTTTGCCATCGTCATCCGGTCTCTGCTGTGCCTGCTGCAGGCTCTGCAGCCCCTTGCCCAGCTACTCTTTGCCACCCTTCCCTCCCACCTTTCGCCCACCCTACGGTACCCTTCGCCCTCTCACTAGACCTGCCCATTCCAGCACCCCCTGCTTCCCGGCACTGCCCTCTCATCTCCAGCCCCACCTCCACTCTAGTCTCTCCCTCCCCCTCTAGCTCCGCCCCTTCTCTTTAGCCCCTCCTCTCCCATCTCCAGCCCCCTTCTCCTTTAGCCTCTCCCATTCAGCCCCTCCCCCTCTTTAGCCCCTCCCCCTGCAGCCTCTTCCCTTCCCCCTCTAGCCCCTCCCCTTCTCTTTAGCCTCTCCCATTCAGCCTCTTCCCCTGCAGCCCCTCCCCCTCCCCATCTAGCCCCTCCCTCTAGCTGCTGCCCTTCCCCTCTAGCCCCTCCCCTTCTCTTCAGCCCTTCCTTTCCCATCTGTAGCCCCTCCCTTCTCCTTTAGCCTCTCCTATTCAGCCCCTCCCCATTTAGCCCCGCCCCCTCCCCCTCTAGCCCCTCCCTCTAGCCTCTGCCCTTCCCCTCTAGCCCCCCCTCCAGCCTCTTCCCTTCCCGCTCTAGCCCCTCCCTTCTCCTTTAGCCTCTCCCATTCAGCCCCTCCCCCTTTAGCCCCGCCTCCTCCCCTCTAGCCCCTCCCTCTAGCCTCTGCCCTTCCCTCTCTCGCCCCTCCCCTTCTCCTTTAGCCTCTCCCATTCGGCCTCCTCCCCTCTAGCCCCTCCCTCTAGCCTCTGCCCCTCACCTTATAGCCCCGCCCTACCGAGCCCCTCCCGCGAGCCCCGCCCCATCTGGCCCCGCCCCCGCTGTTTTGTTCCCTTCTCCGGGTTCGTGAAATTTTCACTGAAAAAAAGCCAGTGGGCG
This sequence comes from Lepidochelys olivacea, assembly GCF_965140295.1. Classification (NCBI taxonomy): domain Eukaryota; kingdom Metazoa; phylum Chordata; order Testudines; family Cheloniidae; genus Lepidochelys; species Lepidochelys olivacea. Next base: position 3,106,041 of record NC_140412.1, on the reverse strand, counting down.
CGGGGCGGGGCCTCCCCAGGGGCGGGGCGACGACCTTTGTGCTGGTAGGTCGATGGCCCGCCGGGCCCGCCCCCGCTGCGCGGTGATTGGCGGAGGGCGTGGAAGGGGCGGGGCGGACGAGGGAAGGAGGAGGAGGAGGCGGCGGCCAGCAAAGATGGCGGCGGCGGTGGCGGGGTGAAGCGGCGGCGGCGGCGGAGTCTGGGCCGGCAGCAGCGCGGGGCGGGCGGCGCCATGTCCGGGGCGGAGGAGCGGGAGCCCGGCGGCGGGGGCCCGGCCGCCGCCGCCTCCTCCTCCTCCGCGGCGGCCTCCTCCTCCTCCTCCGCGGGGCTGGGCGAGGCGGCGGGGCCGGCGGCGGCGGCGGGGCCCGAGGAGCCGGGGCTGCTGCTCGGCGGGGCCCGGCCGCACGCGGAGCCCGCCGCCGACCCGGACGCGCCGCCCAAGAAGCGGCTGAAGGTGGCGGGGGCGGGCGGGGCCGAGGGCAGCGTCAAGCTGGAGGAGCGGCTGTACTCGGTGCTGTGCTGCACGGTGTGCCTGGACCTGCCCAAGGCCTCGGTCTACCAGGTACCGCCCCCCCGGGGCCCCCCCATATCCCTTACAGTCCCCCCGGGCCCCCCCCACTGCCCCGCCCCGCACGGTGTGCCTGGACCTGCCCAAGGCCTCGGTCTACCAGGTACCGCCCCCCCGAACCCCCCCGGGGCCCCCCCATATCCCTTACAGTCCCCCCGGGCCCCCCCCACTGCCCCGCCCCGCACGGTGTGCCTGGACCTGCCCAAGGCCTCGGTCTACCAGGTACCGCCCCCCCGAACCCCCCCGGGGCCCCCCATGTCCCCTACAGTCCCCCCGGGCCCCCCCCACTGCCCCGCCCCGCACGGTGTGCCTGGACCTGCCCAAGGCCTCGGTCTACCAGGTACCGCCCCCCCGAACCCCCCCGGGGCCCCCCATGTCCCCTACAATCCCCCCGGGCCCCCCCCACTGCCCCGCCCCGCACGGTGTGCCTGGACCTGCCCAAGGCCTCGGTCTACCAGGTACCGCCCCCCCGGGGCCCCCCGATATCCCCTACAATCCCCCCGGCCCCCCCCACTGCCGCGCCCCGCACGGTGTGCCTGGACCTGCCCAAGGCCTCGGTCTACCAGGTACCGCCCCCCCGAACCCCCCCGGGGCCCCCCCACTGCCCCGCCCCGCACGGTGTGCCTGGACCTGCCCAAGGCCTCGGTCTACCAGGTACCGCCCCCCCGGGGCCCCCCCATATCCCTTACAGTCCCCCCGGGCCCCCCCCACTGCCCCGCCCCGCACGGTGTGCCTGGACCTGCCCAAGGCCTCGGTCTACCAGGTACCGCCCCCCCGAACCCCCCGGGGCCCCCCCATATCCCTTACAGTCCCCCCGGGCCCCCCCCACTGCCCCGCCCCGCACGGTGTGCCTGGACCTGCCCAAGGCCTCGGTCTACCAGGTACCGCCCCCCCGAACCCCCCCGGGGCCCCCCGATATCCCCTACAATCCCCCCGGGCCCCCCCACTGCCGCGCCCCGCACGGTGTGCCTGGACCTGCCCAAGGCCTCGGTCTACCAGGTACCGCCCCCCCGAACCCCCCCGGGGCCCCCCATGTCCCCTACAGTCCCCCCGGGCCCCCCCCACTGCCCCGCCCCGCACGGTGTGCCTGGACCTGCCCAAGGCCTCGGTCTACCAGGTACCGCCCCCCCGAACCCCCCCGGGGCCCCCCCATATCCCTTACAGTCCCCCCGGGCCCCCCCCACTGCCCCGCCCCGCACGGTGTGCCTGGACCTGCCCAAGGCCTCGGTCTACCAGGTACCGCCCCCCCGAACCCCCCCGGGGCCCCCCGATATCCCCTACAATCCCCCCGGGCCCCCCCACTGCCGCGCCCCGCACGGTGTGCCTGGACCTGCCCAAGGCCTCGGTCTACCAGGTACCGCCCCCCCGAACCCCCCCGGGGCCCCCCATGTCCCCTACAGTCCCCCCGGGCCCCCCCCACTGCCCCGCCCCGCACGGTGTGCCTGGACCTGCCCAAGGCCTCGGTCTACCAGGTACCGCCCCCCCGAACCCCCCCGGGGCCCCCCATGTCCCCTACAATCCCCCCGGGCCCCCCCCACTGCCCCGCCCCGCACGGTGTGCCTGGACCTGCCCAAGTCCTCGGTCTACCAGGTACCGCCCCCCCGAACCCTCCCGGGGCCCCCCATGTCCCCTACAATCCCCCCGGCCCCGCCCCGCACGGTGTGCCTGGACCTGCCCAAGGCCTCGGTCTACCAGGTACCGCCCCCCCGGGGCCCCCCGATATCCCCTACAATCCCCCCGGCCCCCCCCACTGCCGCGCCCCGCACGGTGTGCCTGGACCTGCCCAAGGCCTCGGTCTACCAGGTACCGCCCCCCCGAACCCCCCCGGGGCCCCCCCACTGCCCCGCCCCGCACGGTGTGCCTGGACCTGCCCAAGGCCTCGGTCTACCAGGTACCGCCCCCCCGAACCCCCCCGGGGCCCCCCATGTCCCCTACAGTCCCCCCGGGGCCCCCCCCCCACTGCCCCGCCCTGCACGGTGTGCCTGGACCTGCCCAAGGCCTCGGTCTACCAGGTACCGGCCCCCCCGGGGCCCCCCGATATCCCCTACAGTCCCCCCGGGCCCCCCCCACTGCCCCGCCCCGCACGGTGTGCCTGGACCTGCCCAAGGCCTCGGTCTACCAGGTACCGCCCCCCCGAACCCCCCCGGGGCCCCCCGATATCCCCTACAATCCCCACGGGCCCCCCCACTGCCGCGCCCCGCACGGTGTGCCTGGACCTGCCCAAGGCCTCGGTCTACCAGGTACCGCCCCCCAGAACCCCCCGGGGCCCCCCATGTCCCCTACAGTCCCCCCGGGCCCCCCCCCACTGCCCCGCCCCGCACAGTGTGCCTGGACCTGCCCAAGGCCTCGGTCTACCAGGTACCGCCCCCCCGAACCCCCCCGGGGCTCCCCCATATCCCTTACAGTCCCCCCGGGACCCCCCACTGCCCCGCCCCTCACGGTGTGCCTGGACCTGCCCAAGGCCTCGGTCTACCAGGTACCGCCCCCCCGAACCCCCCCGGGGCCCCCCATGTCCCCTACAGTCCCCCCGGGCCCCCCCCACTGCCCCGCCCTGCACGGTGTGCCTGGACCTGCCCAAGGCCTCGGTCTACCAGGTACCGCCCCCCCGGGGCCCCCCATGTCCCCTACAATCCCCCCGGCCCCCCCCCACTGCCCCGCCCCGCACGGTGTGCCTGGACCTGCCCAAGGCCTTGGTCTACCAGGTACCGCCCCCCCGAACCCCCCCGGGGCCCCCCGATATCCCCTACAATCCCCCCGGCCCCCCCCCACTGCCGCGCCCCGCACGGTGTGCCTGGACCTGCCCAAGGCCTCGGTCTACCAGGTACCACCCCCCCGGGGCCCCCCCACTGCCCCGCCCCGCACGGTGTGCCTGGACCTGCCCAAGGCCTCGGTCTACCAGGTACCGCCCCCCGGGGCCCCCCATGTCCCCTACAGTCCCCCCGGGCCCCCCCCCCCACTGCCCCGCCCCGCACGGTGTGCCTGGACCTGCCCAAGGCCTCGGTCTACCAGGTACCGCCCCCCCGAACCCCCCCGGGGCCCCCCATGTCCCCTACAGTCCCCCCGGCCCCCCCCCACTGCCCCGCCCCGCACGGTGTGCCTGGACCTGCCCAAGGCCTCGGTCTACCAGGTACCGCCCCCCCGAACCCCCCCGGGGCCCCCCCATATCCCCTACAATCCCCCCGGCCCCCCCCACTGCCCCGCCCCGCACGGTGTGCCTGGACCTGCCCAAGGCCTCGGTCTACCAGGTACCGCCCCCCCGGGGCCCCCATGTCCCCTACAATCCCCCTGGCCCCCCCCCACTGCCCCGCCCCGCATGGTGTGCCTGGACCTGCCCAAGGCCTCGGTCTACCAGGTACCGCCCCCCCCGGGACCCCCCATGTCCCCTACAATCCCCCCGGGCCCCCCCACTGCCCCGCCCCGCACGGTGTGCCTGGACCTGCCCAAGGCCTCGGTCTACCAGGTACCGCCCCACCCGAACCCCCCCCGGGACCCCCCCCACCGCCCTGCCCCGCACGGTGTGCCTGGACCTGCCCAAGGTCTCGGTCTACCAGGTTCCGCCCCCCCGAACCCCCCCGGGGCCCCCCATGTCCCCTACAGTCCCCCGGACCCCTCCCCACTGCCCCGCCCCGCATGGTGTGCCTGGACCTGCCCAAGGCCTCGGTCTACCAGGTACTGCCCCCCCAAACCCCCCCGGGGCCCCCCCACTGCCCCGCCCCGCACGGTGTGCCTGGACCTGCCCAAGGCCTCGGTCTAACAGGTACCGCCCCCCCAAACCCCCCCGGGGCCCCCTGATATCCCCTACAATCCCCCCGGCCCCCGCCCCGCACGGTGTGCCTGGACCTGCCCAAGGCCTCGGTCTACCAGGTACCACCCCCCCGAACTCCCCCGGGGCCCCCCATGTCCCCTACAGTGCCCCCGGCCCCCCCCACTGCCCCGCCCCGCACGGTGTGCCTGGACCTGCCCAAGGCCTCGGTCTACCAGGTACCGCCCCCCCGGGGCCCCCCATATCCCCTACAATCCCCTGGGCCCCGCCCCGCACGGTGTGCCTGGACCTGCCCAAGGCCTCGGTCTACCAGGTACCGCCCCCCCGAACCCCCCCGGGGCCCCCATGTCCCCTACAATCCCCTGGGCCTCCCCCCACTGCCCCGCCTGGCACGGTGTGCCTGGACCTGCCCAAGGCCTCAGTCTACCAGGTACCACCCCCCCAACCCCCCCGGGGCCCCCCCATATCCCCTGCAGTCCCCCCAGCCCCCCCCACTGCCCCACCCCGCATGGTGTGCCTGGATCTGCCCAAGGCCTTGGTCTACCAGGTACTGCCCCCCCTGGGGCCCCCCATAATCCCTACAGTCCCCCGGCCCCCCCCACTGCCCCTCCGCGCACAGTGTGCCTGGACCTGCCCAAGGCCCTGGTCTATCAGGTATTGCCCCACACCCCTCCTTGGGGCCCCCCAACTCCCCCGCCTAGCATGGTGTGCCTGGACCTGCCCAAGGCCTTGGTCTACCAGGTACCGCCCCCCATATCCCCTACAGTCCCCCGGGCCCCCCCCACTGCCCCGCCCTACACGGTGTGCCTGGACCTGCCCATGGCCTCGGTCTACCAGGTACCAGCCCCCAAACCACCCCCGGGAGCCCGCCCCACTGCCCCTCCCCGCACTGTATGCCTGGACCTGCCCAAGGCCTCGGTCTACCAGGTACCAGCCCCCAAACCCCCCCCGGGGGCCCGCCCCACTGCCCCTCCCCGCACTGTATGCCTGGACCTGCCCAAGGCCCCGGTCTACCAGGTATTGCCCCACACCCCCCCTTGGGGTCCCCAACACCCCCTTGGGGCCCCCCAACTCCCCCGCCTAGCATGGTGTGCCTGGACCTGCCCAAGGCCCCGGTCTACCAGGTACAGCCCCCGCATCCCTCCTGGAGCCCTCCGCATCCCTACAGCCCCCCTGGAGCTCCTCCAACTGCCCCGCCCTGCATGGTGTGCCTGGGCCTGCCCAAGGCCTCGGTCTACAGGGTACCGCCCCGCACTCCCACATCCTCCTCCCTCCCCGGGCCCTCCTCAACTCACCCGCCCTGCACAGTGTGCCTGGACCTGCCCAAGGCCTCGGTCTACCAGGTATTGCCCCACACCCCTCCTTGGGGGCCCCCCACACCTCCTTGGGGGCCCCCTATCTCCCCTGCCTAGCATGGTGTGCCTGGACCTGCCCAAGGCCTTGGTCTACCAGGTACAGCCCCCGCATCCCTGGAGCCCCCCAACTGCCCCACCCCGCATGGTGTGCCTGGGCCTGCCCAGGGCCTTGGTCTACTAGGTACCTCCCCCTGGAGCCCCCCACATCCCTCCAGGGCCCCCCCAACTGCCCCACCCCACACGGTGTGCCTGGACCTGCCCAAGGCCTTGGTCTACCAGGTACCCCCCGTGCCCCCAACCCTCCCCGGGGGCCCCCTACAGCCCCCCTGTACCCTTCCCAAGTCCCCTGCCCCGCATGGTGTGTCTGGACCTGCCCAAGGCCTTGGTCTACCAGGTACCTCCCCACCCCCCTGGGGCCCCTTACAGCCCCCCTGGGGCCACCCCAAGTCCCCTGCCCCACACGGTGTACCTGGACCTGCCCAAGGCCTCAGTCTACCGGGTACTGCCCCTGTACCCCCAAATACCCCCTGGAGCCCCCCACATCCCCTACTGCCCCGCACGGTGTGCCTGGACTTGCCCAAGGTCTCGGTCTACCAGGTACTGCCCCCCTGTACCTCCAAACCCCCTGGAGCCCCTCTGGGGCCCCCACATCCCCTACTGCCCCCCTGGGACCTCCCAAACTCCCCCATCCCGCACGGTGTGCCTGGACCTGCCCAAGGCCTCGGTCTGCCAGGTACTGCCCCCTGTACCCCAACACCTCTGTGGGCCCCATGTCCCCTACACTCCCCTAGAACCCCCCAAACTCCCCTGCCCCGCACAGTGTGCCTAGCCCTGCCCAAGGCCTCGGTCTACCAGGTACCGTCCTCCTTTATCCCCCAACACCCCCAGAGCCCCCTTGGAGCCTCCATAGCCTCCTGGGACCCCCCCAAACTCCTCTCCTGCACACGGTGAGCCTGGACCTGCCCAAGGCCTCGGTCCAACAGGTACTGCCCCCTGGGACCCTCCCAATCCCCCACAGTCCCCCTGGAACTCCCCAAACCCCACCCTGCCCTGCACGGTGTGTCTGGACCTGCCCAAGGCCTTGGTCTACCAGGTACATCTCCCCTCCCCCGCACAGTGTCCCTGGACCTGCTCAAGGCCTTGGTCTTGCAGTTATCCCCACCCCCCCGGGGACCCCCATAACTCCCTTGGGACCTCCAGGACCTCCCTGCACAGTATGCCTGGACCTGCGCAAGGCCTTGGTGTACTAGGTACTGTTCCCCAGGGCCTCCCACCCTTATGCTTTGACCTGCTTAAGGCCTTGGTCTATCAATACCATCTTGATTCCCCTGGGATCCCCCATTTGTGGTTTACCAGTACCACCGTCCCACCCCGATTCCCCTGGGATCACCCATAGAATCATAGAATATCAGGGTTGGAAGGGACCCCAGAAGGTCATCTAGTCCAACCCCCTGCTCAAAGCAGGACCAATTCCCGGTTAAATCATCCCACCCATGGTCTACTAGTTCCAGGATCTCCAGGACACTCCTGCTGACATTCCCACACTGCATGGCATGACTGACTTGTCCAAGGCTTCAGTCTAACAGCTACCCGCATCCCCCCCAGGATCCTTTCAGGATTCCCCTGGGAGCTTACCACCTTGCACGGTGTGCCTGGACCTGCCCAAGGCCTGGGTCTACTAGGTACCCCTAGGAACCTCCACCGCACTGATCCCTGAACTCCCCCATACCCTCTGTAACCTCTCTGTATGGTGTGCATGGACCTTCCCAAGGCTGATCTACCTGGTACTGGCCCCCTGGACCTTATCCCGGCTGGGATGAGACCCTCCCTTCCCCTGCATGGTGTGCCTGAGGGACTGCTCAATGCTTCTGTCTACATGGTACCCTCTACCTGTCCTCCCTTCACAGTATTCCTGGATCTGGCTAAGGCTTCATCTACCAAGTACCCTCAGATCTGATCCCCTATTCTCATACCCCTGCACAGCATTGCCTGCACCTGCCCATGATCTTGTTCAACCAGGTACCCACCCTTGGGACCTCAGTCCACTATATACCTTCCTGGGACCTCTTCTCCGTCTCTGCTACCACTGCATGGATCTGCCCATAGCATCTGTTTTCCTGGCTCCTCTCCCAAGCAGGACCTCCCCCGGCATCCTCTGGATGGTGTGCCTGGATCTAGACAAGCCTCAGTCTTCTACAGAACCCCTCTGCCAAGGGCTGACGCCTCCTGTACCCAGAAGACCTTATCTCCACCCCCCTCATGGTGTCTAGCCCTGCCCATGGCCTTGGTCTGCTAGCTTCCATTCTCCAGGGAATGGGACCATCACACTGCAACGCTGCTTCTGGGGAGAGGGGAGCCCCCTATTGCTCTGGGGACTGTGCACTTGAGCCTGCCCAAGGCCTCTGTTTCACACCTGCACTCTGCCTCCGATTCCCCTTACCAAACCCAGCCTCCAGCCCTGTATCCTTGTCCAGCCCTGTTCTGGGTTATCGCTTCCTCTGCCTCTCTGAGGTTTGAGGACTAGGCTCTGCTACTGAGCAAAGTGATTCTCAAAGAGAAGATGAAGTGAGTCATTTCTTCCTCAGTCTGCTGATCACTAAGGGGGCAGGTGTTTTCCCATGGTCGCTCCCGAAGGGCCTTTCCCCAGATAGCATCTGAGATGTGATCCTTGCTTTTTCTAGGTCACCTGGTACCAAAGTCAAGGCAACTTCACTTCACCCTCCTGCAGGGTGTATTCCCTCCCACTCCACGGCTCCTGGTCACCAGCTCCCAAAATACATAACATTCTGGGGAGGAATGGGCTTTGCAGAAGAAAACAGGGATCTAGTTGAACTCCTATTGAATGGAGCAGGCTACAGTGCCTCTCCCTGGGGATTGTCAGCTGGTCAGGGTTTGTTTGCTCCCTCTGGGAGACTTGTGTTCCATGGAGGGAGGGGTACCTTGTTTTAGTCAGGGAAGATCCCACCCTGTTTTGAATCTTAGTGAAATAACTTGATCCCATTGAATGGCTCCAGTGAGTGGTCCCTTAGCCTGAAATAGCGCCAGGCCAGAGAAAGAAGGCAAACTTCTATGGAATAGAAACAGAAATACTCGTAAAAAACCAAAACCCCATCTTACTTCCACCTGAGTGTGCTGGTGGCTGGGATTGGTGGAAAGCAATGATCGCGGGCTCGCTGCCAGCTGCATGTCCCACACAGAGACTCACATCACAGTGAGGGTTTCATTGAAACAGCACAAGTGGAGGTGCCAGAAACTCCAGGGCATTATGGGACCAGTTATGTAAAATATGTGTGGATATGTGTGGTGTTGACAAGACTCAGATCTGCTTTTTATTTTATCACCTCTTCTACAAGCAGACAGTTCTCTCTTCGCTCTGCAAAGCATACACTTCTCCTTGTAATCGTGCTGCAGGAACGTGCGCTAATCTGCAGACGGTTGTAAGTGGCCTCAGTATAGCCAGTGTCCATTTTGTGGGATGCTGACCTTCTAGCGCTTTTGAGGCTTCACGTGTAAGGCAGGGCTACCCATCACTTTCTAGATCTGAGGATGACTGAGAAGTGAAAGAGTTGGATAGCCCTGTCAGTTCATTCAAATCTATCTTTGAGCTGGGATAGTTGATCTTCCTGGGGTATGCTAACCATTCTGGCCTCTTCAGGCAAGCAAGAGGAAAAACAAAATGGACTTCGGCCTAGCCATTCCTCAGTTTACAGTTTCTATGCTGCACAGGCTGGCTGGTTAGAGGAATTTAGACATAGGGTTGCCAATTTTGGATGTATTCCTGGAGATTTCATCACATGACCATCTTTAATTAAAGATTAATCTTTCATTCCTGGAGACTTCAGGACAATCCTGGAGGATTGGCAACCCTGTGCTTTAATTCTCCTTCCCAATCTGGTGTTTGGAAGGTTCATATGACTCGCATTTAATCACAGAGCTGAGCTGTGAAGCAGAGTGTGAGCTGAAAGCCCTGAAATGGTAGGAGTGAGAGACTTGAATTAGCCAAGAGCTTAAATGCAAAGGTCATTGCCTTGGTGATGTTACACTTTGCTGATCAGACCCTAATAATTTCGGCTGCACACTGTTGCTAATGTGAGAGTAGCCTAAGATGGCAGAGCTGTGCTGTCTCAAGGAAGGGAGCTATGTTACTGCGAGGTTTATTTCATGTGCAACTCTGTCATTCATGGTAAGGTTTACAGGCTCAAGGGATCGTGTAAAATGGCTGCTTGCTCTGAGGAAGCAGTGTTCTTAGGAGCAAATCTGTTAGCAGAAATGTATGGGTACGCACTTAAACTGAATCCGAATGACTGGTGATAAACCAATGGCTCTTGCCTTGGTATGTGTGCCTGCAAAAGAACTGGCTTTCTTTTCTGAGCCTTTGTAGGTATTAGGCTTCATTGGGAGAAAAGTGTTGTGGGAATTCGGGTCAGATGCTGATTCTAAAACTAACTGCCACTTTCCCTCCTCTGGGCCCTCTTCCAGTCATGTTTGTCTGGTGCCCTAGAATTTTTTTCCCTAAAAGAAGACGAAATAATTGAGTTTTAACTTCCTTCCCTGCAGAGAATAGGTAAACCAGGACAAGCTGCTGCTGGCTGCCATGCTGTGGGAGCTTTGGCAGCATCGCACAATGGTCCCATTATTGATGAGGGCACTCAAGGTTTTGGATTGCCACAAAATTACTGCTGCTTTTACAGGCTAGCAAAGCAAACATGATTGTGATTTTTGGAAAGGCTGGTGCAAGCCAGTCTGGCGCTTTGGTAGCTGTGGAATTCCCTGGGCAGATTCAATTAGGAGCATTTAAAATGTTTTGGGAGAAACGAAAACAGCCATGAATAGCAAGAGGTCTTCCTGTATCTGTAGAGACCCACAGAGTGAAATCGGTGCTTGCTTGTTAATGTTCTCTTGAGTGGAGCTTATGCGGTTTAGTTGCTGTTGCTTGATTTGCTTGTGCTAGCTTTGTATGTGCTGGCAAAGGCATCTAAATAGTGCCACAAGGAGCATATATGTTTTTTTATTCCTCTTGTATGCCCTCTTCCCTGAGGTGTGTCATACATCTCTCTAGCCGCCTGGCTGAATTTGAGGGAAAGGGTGACTTTGTGGTTGAGACAACGAACTGGGTCTCTGGTGGAGGTGGGAATTGAACCCATAAGCTCTGGATTTACTGTGACAACTTGGGCTAGCCCCTCGCTCTCCATGCCTTGGTTTCCTCATCTCTAAACTAGGAGTCCCTGTGTGATAGTGTTGAGCATACATTTATGAATGCTTGCAAGGAGCTCAGATGATGCAGTGACTTGGTACATGGGGAAAAGTTGGAGCTTTCTGACATGGAATGCCCAGATCTTGTCTAAATGTGGGCTGTATTGCAACTTACCAGGAAGAACAGACTGCAGCTACCCTCAGTTCTGAGACCTGCAGGTAGCTGCTTAGGGATCAAGGTGGTGCATGGTCTGTGATTATAGACTGCTCCTCTATTAAAGGTGAAGGTTATTCTGAATGAGGAAGAAAGGTCTTGTGCTTAAAGCACTGGGCTGGGTCCGGGTCCTGGTCCTGGCAGTACTACCAGCTTTCTGTGTTATCCTGGGGAAGGCACTTATTCTTTGTGCCTCACTTTCTCCACCTGTAAAATGGGGATATCCACCTAGCAGAGTGTTGAGCCCTAATTCATTATTTGTAAAGAACTTTGAGGTCCTGGGTGGAAAGTGTTGTAGATGGGTGTCCTATGCAGTACTGTACAATTCTGTGGGTTCTCTTTGGCCATCCTTCGTTACAGTGTAATAAACTTGAAACCCTTATTAACCAACTAGACTTGGCAAAATGTCCTGCAAAGCAACTTTAGAAAAATCTACTCTCCCGTCCTACCTGGTCCATTCTCTGCTTGCCTGGGCTGACTACCCTTATTTGTTGTAACTGAGGAGCAAGCTAGTCATTTGTAATCCCTGTTCGTGAGGGAGGTGGAGGGGAAGGATAGATATGCTTTGTGCCGAGGCTGCTGTAAGGATTCTTAGTGGGGACCTAATACTAGACGCAGGAAAGCCAGTGCAAACCTTCTCTTGGAGTTGATATGAGGTACACATTAATGTCTGAAGCTTTTTATTTACAGTGTGTCTTTGTTCAGGTGTATAGATGCTGATGAAATCTGATGATGAACAGGAGAATGAATGGAATTCCAGATACCTTGCTCTTCGGTGTTTTTATATATATAATTTTATATATATAAAAAAAAATTAAATAAAAGGTAGTTAGCCCAGGCAAGCAGAGATTGGAACAGGCAGGGTGGGAGAGTAGATTTTTCCAAGGTTGCTTTTTGCAGGACATCACAGGAGAGGTGTCTGGAGAAGGGAGTAGTGCGTCTGCCTTGAAACAAACTAACTGTAAGCAATAATAGTGTTAGCACTGATATGCAGCCACCCCATGTTCTGAGTGCCGCCCATCCCTTTGTGCATGTTGTGGAAGGCTGGGGTTCCTACAGGCAAATGAATGGCCTAGCAGGGTGGATAAGGTGGAGTGCTGCATGCGTTTTTCTTCAGTAATGGTGGCCCTGGGATGGCTGATTTTGTGGTTGAAAGCAGGAAATAGATTATCCTGAGTATTTTAGCTGCTGGTAATTTTTATAGTTCTCAAGGGTTTATCTACATGGGGATGATCAGGAAAGTTAGGATGAATTAACTAAAGGTGTGATGTTAAGTCACTTTAACCCAGGGGTCTCAAACACACAGCCCGCGGTGTTATTTGTTGTGGCCCGTCAAGCTCCCCCCGGAGTTATTTCCTGTGGCTGCCAAGGTGCTTCCCGCACCTCCAGGTGCTTCCCGCTGCCAGACAGCTGTTCGGTGGTGCTTAGCGCTTTCTAGGAGGGAGGAGCGGGGAGCTGTGTGCTCAGGGGAGAAGGGGCAAGGATTTGGGGGAGGGGTTGGAATAGGGGCAGGGAGGGGGCAGAGTTGGGGTGGGGACTTTGGGGAAGGGATTGGAAAGGGTGGAGTGGGGCCGGGGGCAGCGGGAGGGGGAGGAGACGGCTTTTGTACCTTTATACGAAAAGGTGTCAGTGATGCGACCCGCAGGCCAATGTACTAGTCCTCATGTGACCCTCATGGTGATTTGAGTTTGAGATCCCTGCTTTAACCTCTGTATGCATGCTTTCATTCAGGGAATTAAGTTAGAGTGAGCTCAAGTCCTTTTATGTCTGATTGAGAGGTCCACACAGGGGATAATGAGCTTGTACTCCACAGCTTTAGTTAATTCATCTTAACTTTCCTGTGTAGACAAGCCCCAAGCATGCTGATGCTTCATGGTATGAAGAGGAAATGGTCCCTCCCCTGAAGGCCTTACAGTCTAATTCTAGACATGTAACAACAAGCTGTGTAACCGAGTAGGGAGGGACGGGCTGAGGGGAAAAGCAACATCAATAAAATAATGCAGTTACTGTGTAGGGTTTACAGCTTGATGGTTCAGCAAGCTGTTTCCCCATAATTATTGGCTCACTTTGTGAGCATCCCAGGGGAGGTGTCTTAGGGAAGGAGTAATACAGCTGCCTTTAAACAAACTGATTGTATGCGGTTATAGCGTTTAGTGTCTATATGGAGCCATCGCCACGTTCTAACTCTGTTCTTCGCGCTGCCCGTCCCTTGTGCTTAATAGGAATCCCAGCCTTCCTTAAGTATCTAATCCATAAATACACAACAAGCAGGAGTTTCCTTAGCACACTGTCTCCAGTATACACTATAGGGTGCATTTCTAGTGTCTTGGTAATATGTTCTAGTTCTCTCTCCTTTCCCTTGCTGGATCATCTGCTGTTGGTTGGACTTTTTGAGGCCTACAATGAAAATCCCCAATAAGCTGCTGCAGGGCAGCCCGAACAGCTGTAATTGTACATTTGTACTTCTAAGGAATGTCACTTTCAGTGTTCTTAAGAGAATTTAGCTGTTTTGCCCACTCCTTTGGTTCAGTTGCCAACTATCTCTGGCTAGTCAGTTTAACGATATTTTTAATATAGCAAAATAAGCCGTGGAAGCCATTTGCGGTCATGTTCCTTCACCAGACTCTGTAGTTGCACTGGTGCATTGTAAGTCAGCATGGATCACCTGTCCAGCCTCCATGTTCCCCTAATACGCTATAGGCAAACATTAAATAGGGGATCTGTACACTGCAGACTTGAGAGTTTTTAATTAGCACATTAATCTGGGATTGTGGTGTTAAACTGAGATCCTAAAATAAAACATCTAAAATCTTACACAGTTCTAAAGAGCTACGGGTTGAACGAATATGTATTAGTGTGCCCAGATAAAGCCTTAACATTGCTCAAGGGATATATATAAAGGTAATATTTACTGCATAACCAGCATTACCATTAAAAAACCCCAAACTTAAGCATTAACTCTGGAAACAAGTTAACAAAATATTTCTATAAATTACCTTATCTATAAATAAACTTTTGTATAGGTTGTCAACATGAGATGCTTAAGGCTAATGTTAATGTTTGTTCATGATGACCATACATACTCCAGCTTTTGAGATCATTACTAATGTACTTTATATAGTTGGATGCACTCCTCGATGTGATGAGTTTATAAATAGGTATTTGTTCAGTTCGGTCTCTTGAGGATGTCTGTAAGGTAACAGTATCGGTAACTGAATGTACTGTTGAATGCATCCTATGAAGTGAGTTGTAGCTCACGAAAGTTTATGCTCAAATTGGTTAGTCTCTGAGGTGCCACAAGTCCTCCTTTTCTTTTTGCGAATACAGACTAACATGGCTGCTACTCTGAAACCTGTTGAGAGTTGTTTCAGTGACTTTAGTAGAGCATTTCCATGCTTCAGTGCTTTGGTTTTTAACGGGGACTCTCAGATACTGTATAGCCAAACAGTCAAGCAATCGCTTGAACAATCTGAACTAAGTTAGTCTGGGGAGGGATTTCCTAGCTTTTTAAAGAAAAGGGAGGAGCAAAGTAGTTTCTAGCTGAGCTAGTTGCATGTTTAGACAACTGAGTCTGTAAATGTTGGTGTTTAACTGGCTCAGCTGTTAAACTGGTTTGGTTCTGGTTTTATGAACTCTTAATACCTCCATAAGGACCATGGCCACCCTCAGTTTAGTGCATCCCAGGAACTCCGCTCTCCTGACCCCGTGTGGTTTCATGCCTTCCTCAGAGAACTTCACAGGACAATGAGAACTAACAGGGTAGGGAGCCCAACAGCCCCCCTCTAAAGCACTAAGGGCAGCTGTACCTCGATTCAGCAGCTCAGTTGAGTGGGGCTTGAAGGAAATGCTTCCCAGCTGAGTCAGTTTAGTGCATATGTTTAACCCTTTAAATGCTTAGTCCCCTTTGGTGGCTTCTGTAGTAGAAGAATGGTGAGTTAAAATCTAGTTAGACCAGTGCAAACCACTGGATTTTCATAGTTGAAAAACTGAAAACAAGTTAGGAAGATCCGTCCCAGGGTTCCCACAGACACTGACTAGGCTTTCCTGCGCTTACATGGTACACTGGGGTCCTGATCCTCATTGCAGCATCCAGGTGTTACTGAACTACGTGTGCTTAAAATGTAGTCTGAGACTTCTGGATTCCCAAGCCAGAAGGGACCACCATGATCGTCCAGTGTGACTTCTCGTGTAACACAGGCCTGAGCCCTGCCTCCAAATCATTCCTAGAGCAGAGCTGTTAGAAACACAGCCCATCCCAGTTTAAAAATGGTCTGCCTTGGAGAATTCACCACCACCCTTGGGAAATTTTCAGTGGTTAATTACTCTAAAACTGTGCCATCTTTCCAGTCTGAATTTGTCTTCCAGCCATTGAATCGTGTTATACCTTTCTCTGCTGTCTGTCTTACTATACCCAGGAACATGTGCATTTCCTAGATACGCGTTGTGGTTCAGTAAGCTTCTGTAGGGAGCTCTGGCTTTTGACATATTAACCCCTTCCCCCACTGCATTTTTTGCATTTTTTAAGTCTAAAGTAGAAAATATTGGAGAACTTTAAATGTGATCCTTTTCAGCTAAACATCCTGAGTGTAGGAAATACTGACTGGTAAGCAACACTTCTTTTGAGACTAAGGGCTAGGTTTTCAAAGGTGTTAGGCACCTAAAGATGCAGATATGCAGCTATATAGGTGCTCTTGGATTTCAGGCACCCATTTGCCACCAGTGTTTTTCTGATACTGAAGATGACCCTGTGCCTGCATTTAGGAGTTTACAACCTAGAGGTCTGACCCATCAGCATCCAGACCTTGCTGCAGTACAGGTCTTGGATGGCCAGGGCTTTGGAGGTCAGGCCGTAAATTAGGTAAAGAAATGAGACCGTGAGGTAGAAGAGTGGTGGAAAGGAGAGCCATGCACCAGAGAAGAGTGCCCTTCTTGGGGACTGCATGTGTTTTACGTCCTCTGACTGGGCTTCATAACAGGTGTGGATTTATATGAAGGGTACATTTAAAAAGTTTAGACCATCTATCATTAACCTTTTATAAACAGGTTTAGATCATAGTATATTAGAGAATGTTGGACTCTAACAATCTATAACTATATTTAAATATCAATTTATTAAGCCTTTAACTATAAATGTAGTCTGATAATTTCAGAGAGGAAATCAGTGGTGGAAAGACGTTTGGAGGACGAGAGAACGGTGGTGGTGGTTGCAGAAGACAACTGTCTATTCATGATTTCTGTACACTGCAGGGGTCTCTTTGGTACATGGCTTTTTTTAGATGTCGTCTTTAGGGCAAGAGTCTCATGTTTTACAACACTCTCCTTCTGCCCTGTTTGTGCTCTTGATCTACAGAAATAATATTTACAACCTTTCAGGGTTGGGACAATGATTTAAGCAGATATCACCAATCATCATTGTGGGATCAAGCCTTTCCAATCTCCCTTTCTGCTGTAGTGAAAGATTAAACTGCTTCCATAGCACTCATGTGATTGCTGTAGGCGAGAGCTTTAATTCCTCTTGGCTGACCCACTGGCTTGTCTTATTGTTGGCTCACTGGCTGAAACTTTAGAACTGCGTTCTTTACTCCCTGCCTTCATCCTCAGAGCTTACTTAGGAGAGAGCAATTCTTAGCAGGTGAGAGTAAGAGTGAAGGTTAATCTAGGTTGTCCAAACTCACTGCTGATGGCTCTTCTCATGAGGCCGTTTGACAGCTGTGAATATGATGCCTGCTTCTGCTTAAAGTTTGGAGAGCACCTATGGTGAAATGGGTACGCTTCTCCACAGTCTGCAGATGAGCTGGCAAGCTGCAGACCTACTCTTCATTACTCGCTAAGGTGCCACAAGTACTTCTTTTCTTTTTACAGATACAGGCTAACACGGCTGCTACTCTGAAACTCTTCACAGCATGTCTTTCTCTTGTCTCATGGATTCAGTAAGCGACTTGGTCTGTGCAGCTCTGAATATTTCACTGCTGTCACCAGGTGAGACAGCAGGACAAGAGTGAATGTGACTTTAAAGTGCTGCAAAAGGATTTACTCTAAACGGTGGTTACCCAGATACTTTTACAGACCATTCCATAGATGATCCCTTGTGAGTCACTTCTAACCCTTAGCCACCCTCCCAACTGCTGATCCTCAGTGTCCTCTCTTACTGACCATTAGGGAGGACTCTATGGGTTACTAATCCATGGACCACAGTTCGAGAACCACTGCTCTAAGACCTTCTTAGTGGTGTCTTCAGAGGGCTGCTCATGGCCTTGAGACTTCTTGAGTATTTGCCTTCAGGGGTGGTGTGGAGCGGAGGGAATATGGTGCAGCTGTAGCTGTATTGGACTTCACATTTCAGAAGCTTTGGCAGTGGGTGTGTGTGTTACCCGTCAAACCATAAATGCATCTCTCTCCACATCGATCCTTGTGTTGTTCAGGGCCTTTTACCAAACAGAAAATGCACCTGAAGGCCTGGGTGAGGATCAGGTCCCACTTCTGTTAATGAACACTTCCAGACAAGCTGCCGTCCTTGGTAGACAGTAATGAAACTTGGGCTGTAGAGCCTGTTTCAGGGGTTTGTAGATTCCAAGGCCAGAAGGGGGACCATGGTGATCCTCCTGTCTGGTCTCTGGCCTGTATTGCACAGGAGACCTGCCCCCAGATCATGCCTAGAGCAGAGGAGTTAGAACATCCAGTCTTCGAGTCAGGGCTTTTAGAATTCTGTTACCTGGACAATGGCACAACTTTCACAGTGGACGTTTCCACACTTAACCAGGGCCCAGGCACTTCACTCTGTATTTGGACTTCATTGCACAAGGCTGGCTGTTTGTCTCTACACCCTGTCCTGCCCCTGCCTGAGCCTGTAATGTAACCCTCCCTCTGTCATACCACCCATCCTGGCATCCCCCTAGATCTTCCCCCACCATATCCCCAGCCCTCACTTTACGCACAGAACACCCCACCCCTGCATCCCATGCACAGTGTGTGTAGGGGAGGGGGGGTTGAGAGGGCTGTGATTTTTCAGGAGCTGTTAGCTTACCACCCCTCCCCTAGACCCATCTGCCCCATATTCTTCCCATAGCCCCTCCATTGCATCTGCACATTTCTCTGCCCCACGACTCCCCCTGCGTCTGCCCCCATATGCTGGGGATGGCAGTTTTCTTTGGCCTCGGCTCATTGCCCTTCCCTGCAGTTGCTGGTGGAGAGTATTCCCTAGCTGGCCAGTGTCTATTATTTTAGCTCCAAGCCCCAACAGGGGTCCCTGGGGGGTGGAGCTTTGGGTCTGGGGCTGTCTCTGGGCTGCGCCAGGCCATCAAGGTTTAGAAATGGGTCCTGAATTAGAATGACTGTCGTAGTGTACTGATAGAGAATTGAACAACTAGCAGAGATGGGCATTGCCAGGAGCAGCAGGCAGTGCTGTTAAAAGGCAAATGGTCTTAAGGTCACAATGGGAAACTTGCTCATTGTACAATGAACTGTATCAGATCTCTGGGACTGACTCTTCTGCCGAGCCTGATATGCTAATCCTTTTGGCCACAATGTTGCATTAAGATCTCATGTTCAGCTGGTTATTCACCCTGACCCCCAAGTCTCTTTCAGGGTTACTGCTTCCCGGGAAAGTATGGTTTACATTCTTGGTTCCTAGATGTTACTTTACATGTGGCCGTATCAAAATGCATTTTTTTATTTTATTTTTTTTTGCACCCAGCTTACTAAGAGGTCCAGCTCACTCCGTATCTCTCCTCTGTTGTTTACTATTAGCCCATGCTTTGTCATCTGCAAACTACCACTAATGATTTAACTCCAGGTCCCTAAAATGTTAAACAGCATAGGGCCAAGAACTGATCCCCCTGGGACCCTATAGAAACACACCTGCTTGCTGATGCCTTCCTGTTCATGATTACAGCCTGTTGTTAGGCCCCTGAACTCAGATTCCTGATGGAGAGTGATTTTGTATTCTTGTTTCTAAGCAAATGGCGGCAGCACCAAGCAAAATCCTTACAGAAGTCTTAATGTCAATACCCACACCATTCCCTTCATATCCTCATCTGCCTTATGGTTTTGTCAGAAGAATGTTGCTTAGGGGGCCTCTATACACCAAGGGAAGAGGTGATGGGGACTGGGGGAGGATTGAGTTTTGGGATCGCTTTGGGAGGGACCCAGAATCCTGAGATGTCAGCTGAGCCACTTATGCTTGAGGAAGAATCGGGGGGACAAAACACTTCAGCAGGCCTGCAGCTTTTTATTGTACAGCTGGGACTTATCATGGAAGAACTGGGCGCATTCTGATGTATGCTGCCTGTGGTGTTGGTAATAGGACCACAATACCACCTTGCCCCTGTTCTGCTGTGCCTGCAGACTCTATCCCCCCTACATTGGCTGCTCCTGTTTCTTGGGCTGCTCTTAGCTGTCAGGGTAGAAGTGCCTGACTCCTTCACAGAGTATCTGTCTGAGCTGGGCCATGTGGTCAGACTTGATGATGAGAAGCCATCAAAGAAACAAACCTCCACTTCGCAGAATTACAGTGAGCACTAGGGGCAAAACATTGCTGTTACATGGTGTGCTTATCAGGCCATCTGCCTCCAAGGTGCACCTAGAGATCATGGTGCAGTGGGCCTTCAATCAAGTCTTTATTTAATGAAGTGGCGCCCCCCCCACCCCCTTCCCAAGTGTGTGTGAAGGGTAATGGATTCTAAGTAAGCAGGGGAAGTCAGTGCTGAATTGAAATTGCTTTGATCGCTTTCCCTAGGATTGAGGGGATGCGGCTGCGACCAACTCCCCTTGTTTTAAATTGTAGTCCTGCAGCCTGGAAAGTCCATTGCAGGCACAGGGTGGGGGTGATGGCATTCCAGTTTTGGGACCTCTTAAAAATATGAGCTGAAGGAAGAGGAAAATCCTACCGGTTAGTAGCTGTATTGAGTGCTCCAGTCTCAGGCACACAAGAGGAGGGCTACTACTATACAGCAGGATGCAAAGTTTGGAAAACTCCTGGAAAGTCAGGGCTAGTGCAGGCAGGAGGGCCAGGCAGCAATGCGTATGGCGTACGAGGAAGATACCCAGCGAGGATAGACGATGCCAATGGGAGTTCTGTAACAAAATGAGATACTGCTGCTTTGACCCTGAGACTGGCAGGAGCACCGCCTGCCCAATTGCTGCGTATCTGTTAGAGCAGTGGTTCTCAACCTTTTGTTCTGGTGCCTCCTTTCACTCAGCAAGCCTCGGAGTGTGATCCCCTCTTATAAATTAAAAACACTTTTTTATATTTAACACTATTATAAATGCTGGTGGCAAAGCGGGGCTTGGGGTGAAAGCTGACAGCTCGTGACCCCCTGAGAGGTCCTGACCCCTAGTTTGAGAACCCCTGAATTAGGGCAGAGCAAGAGCTATTACCCTTTCTTCTAAAGCATCCTCACAACTGCTTTTGCAGGCACCTTCTGCAAGAGCAGGGGAAAGAAAAGTGTGTCTGGAAGAAGTGCTCTTGCTCTCATGCATGTTAGGTTTTTTTGATATGGGGGCAGGCCTGCGAGCTTGTCTGTGTGTAATAAACTTTCTTGAAAACAAATCTTGTACCCTTTACATATCACAATTACTGTTTACTGCCACTACACCTACACTTCAATCCTCTGTCAACTCCCTTGTACTAGAATATAAAGCCCACATCTGTGAAAAGTACAGCACCTCCATGTACTTTTTCCCATACAAATAATAAAGAATGTTTAATGCTTACAAAAACCCCTTTGCATCTCCCCATGGAATAAACTCCATTAAAGTTATTCATTTCACTGATGGGTGCTCCAGTCCCTCATGAGTTTAAAAGTGTGTTCTAACATGTGCTGTCTGTGCTAACAGCTTCATTGGTTAATGCCAGGCTGGCTGCCTTGATACTGAACTCTTCTGCCGTGCTGCATTCATTAGTTGTGGAACAGCCATGGTGGGTCAGGAGCTCTCTCATCCTGCTTTGTCTCATGCATGCTCGCTCTCTCCATCTGCTGCGTATACATGGGAGTTGCTGTGTGATTGGGGTGGTGTCCCGACGCATCACGCTAACAGCAGACCCATCAATGTACCATGGGAATCGTCCTCTTTGGCCTGCACATGAAAGTTTAGTATCTCTGGTCTGTTAATAAACTGCTGGGTGGGGTTGAGGCTCATGGCTTCCAGCAGGGGCTCTGGACTAGTGGCCACCTTGATCACACACCCCATTAGCAGTATGCGTACTGCCCTGCATGACTCCCAACAGTTGTGTTTGCTGGGGTGTACTGACTGTGCCGAGGAGTTGGCCACCAGATAGCTCAGGCGTTCTCAATCAGCATTGGGACCCACAGGGGGTCGCGAGCAGTCAGCCTCCACCCCGCTTTGCCTCCAGCATTTATAACGGTGTTCAATATATAAAAAAGTGTTTTTAATTTATAAGGGTGGGCGGTCGCACTCAGAGGCTTGCTATGTGAAAGGGGTCACCAGTACAAAAGTTTGAGAACCACTGAGATAGCTGGTGTAGCCAGCTTCCACAGAGCAATCTCCACTCTTCTCTGGGGAGGGGAGCTCTCCTTGTCATGGTCTGCTCTAGTGG
Source organism: Lepidochelys olivacea (assembly GCF_965140295.1). Classification (NCBI taxonomy): domain Eukaryota; kingdom Metazoa; phylum Chordata; order Testudines; family Cheloniidae; genus Lepidochelys; species Lepidochelys olivacea. The sequence goes on along the minus strand of NC_140412.1, from coordinate 3,084,394 downwards.
TGAGGCCAGGTGGGTTTGCTTCCTCGTTCTGAATGCGTGCAGCTGTTGGTCCTCATCTCTGCTGTTAAACATCTCAGCCCACTACTCCATGGCTTACTGTCTGGAGCCAACATCAGCATTGCAGGAAGGGTGTGGAGACAGTTCCGGCAGCATCTGCAAGAACAGTAGGTGGACCTGGACAGCGGGGCTAGCGGGACGCTCTGGGTACTTGAACCCCTGAGAGAGCAGCACAGATGAGGCCTCGGAATGCACCCGTCAGGCATTCCAAATAACTCACAAGTCACCCAGGATCTGCTGGGAGCAGATTACCAGCTCCAGCCTCTCTCCATCTTCAATGGTTACACCCTTCAAATAACTACATTGGTCAGGTATCCTCTCTCCCTGAGTCAACAATTAACTAGTGCCCCAGAGTTTTCAAAGGATCCTTCGGGGGGTGAGGCACTCAACTCCCATTGAAATTCAGTGGTACATGGGAGCTTCTCTTTGGCTTCTGGTTTCAGAGTGGTAGCCGTGTTAGTCTGTATCAGCAAAAGAAACAAGGAGTCCTTGTGGCACCTTAGAGACTAACAAATGTGTTTGGGCATAAGCTTTCGTGGGCTAAAACCGACTTCATCAGATTCATGAAGTGGAAAATACAGTAGGGAGGTATAAACACACAGCACGTGAAAGGATGGAAGTTGCCTTTGGCTTCTTTGGTGAAAGGATGGGAGTTGCCGAGGTTTCAGCATGGATTCACCAAGGGAAGGTCATGCCTGACTAATCTAATCGTCTTCTATGATGAGATTACTGGTTCTGTGGATGAAGGGAAAGCAGTGGATGTATTGTTTCTTGACTTTAGCAAAGCTTTTGACACTGTCTCCCACAGTATTCTTGTCAGCAAGTTAAAGAAGTATGGGCTGGATGAATGCACTATAAGGTGGGTAGAAAGTTGGCTAGATTGTTGGGCTCAACGGGTACTGATCAATGGCTCCGTGTCTAGTTGGCAGCTGGTGTCAAGTGGAGTGCCCCAGGGGTCGGTCCTGGGGACGGTTTTGTTTCATATCTTCACAAATGATCTGGAGGATGGTGTGGATTGCACTCTCAGCAAATTTGCGGATGATACTAAACTGGGAGGAATGGTAGATACGCTGGAGGGCAGGGATAGGATACAGAGGGACCTAGACAAATTGGAGGATTGGGCCAAAAGAAATCTGATGAGGTTCAATAAGGATAAGTGCAGGGTCCTGCACTTAGGACGGAAGAACCCAATGCACAGCTACAGACTAGGGACCGAATGGCTAGGCAGCAGTTCTGCGGAAAAGGACCTAGGGGTGACAGTGGACAAGAAGCTGGATATGAGTCAGCAGTGTGCCCTTGGTTGCCAAGAAGGCCAATGGCATTTTGGGATGTATAAGTAGGGGCATAGCGAGCAGATCGAGGGACGTGATCGTCCCCCTCTATTCGACATTGATGAGGCCTCATCTGGAGTACTGTGTCCAGTTTTGGGCCCCACACCACAAGAAGGATGTGGATAAATTGGAGAGAGTCCAGCGAAGGGCAACAAAAATGATTAGGGGTCTGGAACACATGACTTATGAGGAGAGGCTGAGAGAACTGGGATTGTTTAGTCTGCAGAAGAGAAGAATGAGGCGGGATTTGATAGCTGCTTTCAACTACCTGAGAGGTGGTTCCAGAGAGGATGGTTCTAGACTATTCTCAGTGGTAGAAGAGGACAGGACAAGGAGTAATGGTCTCAAGTTGCAGTGGGGGAAGTTTAGGTTGGATATTAGGAAAAACTTTTTCACTAGGAGGGTGGTGAAACACTGGAATGCGTTGCTTAGGGAGGTGGCAGAATCTCCTTCCTTAGAAGTTTTTAAGGTCAGGCTTGACAAAGCCCTGGCTGGGATGATTTAATTGGGGGTTGGTCCTGCTTTGAGCAGGGGGTTGGACTAGATGACCTCCTGAGGTCCCTTCCAACCCTGATATTCTATGATTCTATGATTCTGACAGTCCCAGCCATAGCTCTGCTTGCACATGGGCTTGCTGTGGTTCTGGGATCTTTAGCCATAGACGCCTGCTGAGGAGGGCAGTATAGCAGTCTACTGCTGGTGGGTAGTTTGGCAGTTTTGGTTGGGGCCTTGTCAGGGAGTGAACAAACCATTTATTTCTGCCTTACATCATGTTGACGGTCCTATGTCCTCCACAGCCCAGTCAATCTAAGCTTTGCAGCAAAAGGCCAGGAACCACGGCCCTACTGCCAGTTCAGTACAGCATCCCTTGTGTGAACGTAACATAACAAATGTATTTTGCTCCACATACAAATGTTTGGTAACTGCAGAAACTGTTTGGGGCAGGGAGGCGGCTGGGTGCTTTGAAAGCCTTCTCCTGTCTTATGGGTGGGGGCTTTGGGTGTCCAGAAGTGAGGGAGGTAGGCATCTGTTTGGGGTGTTGTGGAACACAGTAGGTAGGTGAGGTTTTTTTCTTGCTGCTGTTTCTCAGCATTACAATGTATGTTTCCCTTTCCCACAAGGGTGGGTGTGACTTTAAATGTGCTGGGGAGGGGAAGGTTTGTTCCTCATTCCTCTCCCTGGTGACTCTTGCCAGTAACTAGCCCTTGCCCCATCACTGCACTTAGCAATGGGTAAATGTGTTAGGTTAATGTTTATCCCAAAGTGCTCTAGCCAGGGCTAACATGTGCCCTTTGTCATAGCTGTTCTGGGCTGTCTGCAGACCCACAGAGATATAACGTGAGTTTAAATCTGCTTCAAGGCTTGTTTTCCCCAACCAAAAGGACTAGAGACTCTTTTACAAAACTGGAAGCATAGTTACTGTATTGCAGTTAGGCAGCCTGTATTTAAAAGGGGAGTGATGTGGCTATTTTTGCAGCCAATAATCACATTATTCATGGGGCTGTGGTCATGTTTGACTCGAAGTGCTTGTGAACCTAGGTTCTGGCTTCCCCTCCCTGTCCTGTGGGTTTAGTGTTGCTATTAATTGTGCTGCTCCTGACCTCTGTTTAGTTTATTGCTGTGATGCACTGCATAATGAATAGGGCTGGGTCACGGAGCTCCGGCATGCTTGCCTTTCCCCCGACTGTTAATTAAAAAAATTTTAAAAAGTCAAACTTTTCCTGAGGTTTGCTGAAGCTTTCCAGGCTTTTTGGAAACTTTCATCTGAGCCTTTTAGTGCTGCCCCTTCTGCAGAGTGCTGCCCGTGGTTGGTAACTGTTCCACTTGAGCTCTAAACCCTGGGGTGAGTAAAGACCAGTCCTTTGAGAATTACCCAACTCCTGGTGATTTTTGAGCTGCCTGCAGTTTCGCAGGCTACTCCCCAATTCCCAGTATTTTTGACATATCAGTGGAGAGCTAGACCCTGCCTTGAGCTCTTTGCACTGTTCTGTCACAGCTGTTGGTGTGGAATGAATGAAGAGTATGTTGCACACTGGGATTAACAGGAATGTCAGTTTCCTGTGTTTTAAGCGTTCTCCTGGGAAGTGGAAGAGAAGCTCCCCTGACTTTTGATCAGCTGACCTGAGCACACTGTGGGGATAGGCTCCGGGTGTGGAATCTGAAGGAGCCCTTCTCTTCTGGATTCATAGCTAGAGCTTATGTTCTGAATCAATCCAAACGATCCATGTCTATGAGCCCAGCAACCTGAGTGATCAATGAGAAGTGCTTTGTCGGACTCAAATTCCAGTTAATATCGAGAGTGAATGACTTGGAGGAGAATAGATTTCTCCTGTCTAAAGTGTTCTTGTGTCAGCAGCCTTTCTGTCAGGCTCCTGCCCAGGAAGACAGGATATGGGTGTCTGGAGATTGTGGAAAGAGTTTATCACCTTGGAATGCAAGTGTTAGAGTTTGTTTCCTTAGAAGACCACACTCGTAAACTCTTTTTACCTTCTGAATAGTGTGCATTTCAGTGGGGGGGGGGGGGCAGTGTCCAAGTTCTGAGACTGTCTGGTATCTGCTCACCATGGTATCTGAGCACCTGCTTTGCCACACACCATTCTTGGGATTGGCGAGTTTTTCCGAACGGTGTCTTCAGCTCTTGTCCTAAACAGTCAGGCTTGGGCTCAGTCTTCTCTCTTCTGGCAAGGAGTTCCAGACCCAGTAGGCCTGCTGCAGAGACTGCTCAGCCAGAGCTGGGCTTACTTCCACAGGGCTTTTCAAACCTACCCCCTCTGTTGCTACAAGCCTGCCCTCCAACCTGTCTGCACAATGATCACATCACTATGCACCGGGGGCGGGGCAGCCTTAGGGCATGGGGGAGGTTCAGAGAGGATTCTTTGAGAACCACACCTCAAATGTTATTGGTTCCTCTTACCATTCGTATGGATCATTAGGTCTCTCCCAGTGTCCTGTTGTAGAAATCGAGGCCAACTGGTTGTGCAGCATAGTTACAAATATCTAGAAAACTTCTTGCAAAGTCCTCAGGTTCTTGTTCTGTGCTTGTTGCCATGTATGTAAGCGGTATGGAAAACCTTTTGGATGGGGTTGAGGGTAGTCTTGATGGCTTATCCTTGTTGGAGTGGGTCTGAGTGACTGGCTTCTCCCTGTTTACATTGGTTCCGCTGGCATGGTCCAGCAGGATCCTTAGAGTATTTGGGATATACATAGGGTTATTCCTGTCTTTGATCCTTCTCCATTTGTGTTATGTGTGTGTGAAAGAGTTCTGATACATTTGTAGTGTTCTGTTCTTGGGGATCGATCTTCCACACAGGCGTGGCTGTTTTGTCTTTATTCCATGACAACTTTTAATTGGAAGTCGCAGACAGAGGAGTGATGCCAGCTACAGCAAAGCAGCGCTGAGCGGTATCCTGTTTCTCAGCCTGCGAATGCTGCAGTGTAGAATTCCTAGTGGATTAACCACATAGCTGGTTCCACTCAAGCTCCATTCACTGAGAAGATCATGTGAGTCGTTATAGTTCATGATGCTACATGCTTTTCATGAAAGCAGGAAGTTGTATTATGTTACACAGTCCTGTTTCTGAACACAGTGGAGCTGCAGATTTGTGAAACATGTTTTTTTGTATTGGTGAACCCAAAAGTGCCTTGCAAAAAATAGTGTTTTTTTTTCCCTCTCTGATTTATGACATATAAGGCCTGATAGGGTCACCTTTTTAGGAACTGTAGGAGTTGCCAGACTGCATAAGACCTGAGGTCATCTAGTCCAGTATATATCTGTGACAGCGGCTAGCATCAGATGCTTCAGAGGAAGGAGCAAGAAACTTCCCATGAGGCAGGTGTGGGATAACTTGCTCCCCACATTAGGTCTTGTCCTAATCCCCAATAGTTACAGATTCGTTTCAGTGTGAGTTTTAATCTCTTCCAGAATGTGGATGCATTAACTCTGGATACTTGTGTTATGCGTATGACTGTCCACTCCGTTTTGAACCTTGCTAAGTTCTTGGCCTCATCCTTTGTAATGAGTTTGTATGGGTTTCGAATTTCCCACCTTTTAAAAAAATTTGTTGACTGTCCCCTTATTCTTATGTTTGAGATGGAGACCAGCAGCTCCCGGTCTACCCACTACAGCAGGGGGGCCTCAGCCTTTTTCTTTCTGAGGCCCCCCCAATATGCTATAAAAACTCAACGGCCCACCTATGCCACAACACCTGTTTTTCTGCATATAAAAGCCAGGGCCTGTATTAGGGGGTAGCAAGCCGGGCAATTGCCCAGGGCCCCATGCCACAGGGAGCCCCATGAAGCTAAGCTGCTCAGGCTTCAGCTTCAGCCCCAGGTGGCAGGGCTCGGGGTGGTGTGGCTTAGGCTTTCTGCCCTGGGCCCCAGTGAGTGTAATGCTGGCCCTGCTTGGCGGATCCCCTGAAACCTGCTTGCGGACCCCCAGGGGGCCTTGGACCCCTGTGTTATAACGCTCCTCTAGACCACTTGTTTTATGTGCTTTTAACATATCCCCTCTTACGAGTCTCCTTTCTGAGGTAACATTTACTCTTCATAGGAGAGATTTTCCAGGCTTTTGAATGGTCTTTTTGCTCTTCTCTGAACTCCCTCCAGCTCTGCAATATCCTTTCTGAGATGGGGTGACCCCTACTGCACACAGTATCCAGACAAAGCCTCGCCATTGACTTATATAAAGGCTTTATAACGTTAATCTTTATTCTACACAATCCCAGTCCTGATACCTTGTTTTCTTTTGAGCTCAGCGCTTCCTTGATCTGTCTACACTGATGTCTTTCCTGAACTGGTTGATAGGTTAGACGCTTGTGTGGTGTGTGAGTAGTTGGATTTTTTGCCCCCAGTGTGCCTTACTTTGCGTTTATTAATATTGAACTCTGTTTCACATTATGTTGTGCATTCACCTAGCTTGGCTAACTTTCTCTGGAGCTTAGCATGGTCCTTTTCTAGTCGTTTTGTGTTAGATGTATCAGCACTCAGCTTCAGCTTCCCTGGTTTTGCGGGCAAAATTGGAATGAAGGTTATTACAAGGTGAGACTGAACCCAGGATAATGGGAAGAGAAATGTTTTTTTTTTAGTCAGGCAGTTTACAACTTAAAACAAAAAACAACCCCGGGGAGAAAAACTCTTTGTGAATGATCCAAACCCCGTTCCCTTCTGAGTGCTGAGAAAACTTCCACCAACATTTTGCTGAAAGAGTGTTTGGAGCAGGGTGGACAAAAATCGATGATTTTAAAAAATAAAATAAATCTGATTTTTTAAAAAAATTGAAATTAGATTTTCTGATTTGTTGAAATTATAAGTTTTTAATTTTTAAAAACAAACCTGTTTAAACTAAATAAATGAACATGCTGAATCCATGGGCCTCTATTAAAAACTTGGAGTTAAAGGCTGCTTTTCTATATAAAGAAAGAATGGGGGGAAAACATGTAATTTTTGAAGTTAGTCTTTATAAATCTGGCATAGCAGGTCATGTACTGCATTAAGGGCTTGTTTTGTTTAACAAAAATAAATTGTATATGCTGTTTTGTGTGTTTAATTAAATTCTAGTTACCATCCTCATGCAGCTTGACATAAACCATGAGCAAAAAGTTAATAATCTAGTTAATAAGCAATATGTCATTCACTATTTTCTAACATACTAAAATGTACAATTAGTTAATAAGAATCTGAAAATATTAAGCTATGCAATTGCTTAAATAAATATATATTGTTCTAATGTACGCTCCTAGTAATAACAAGATGTACCAAATCTAGTGTAAAGGCTCTGGTTAGTTGTAATTGTAGTTGTAACATGGTTCACTGGTTATATTAACCAGTGAGAATGCACTTTTCTTTAGAAAATAACTGAAGTGCAAATGGAAAAATTGATTAAAATGGATGATTGAAATCGAGGCTTTCCACTTGGTGATTAAATCATGATTTAAATTGCTTCTTAAATCACCTTGATTTAAATCAGTCTGCCGTGATTTGGCGGATTAGAGAAAACGGTGACTCCCAATATTGCTAATGTAAGAAACAAGCAGAAAAGTGTCAGCGTTAGCCCTTTATCTACCACGCAGGAGCAAAAAGGGCACAGGCACAACTTGTATTTGTAGGTCACTCTTACATCAGAACGAGTGCTTAGAAGTACCTTGCTGAAACAAAGGCCTGTACCTTAAGGAAGATGAGATATAGGGCATGTTAAAACCTGATGCAGAACTGACCAGCTGTTGAGCAGGGCTCAGAGAGTCGAGGAATTCATGCAGTTTTTAGCCCCAGGGGAAATTGGGGGGCTTTGGCTGCAGAGGCTTCATGTTCCATTATTTCTGTTGCAAATGACACTCTTTGGCATGTAGCTCCTCAGCTCTTGTGGACGGTGGTTTTAGAACTTTTGTCACAGTTACGCCCTTATATTTTCTGGAACGTGGGCCATTGCTTGAGAAATATCTTTGCTGTCTTTAGTATAGAACAAGCCAGCAGCATGTTGTAGTGAGCAGAGTCTAGGAGACATGTACTTTTTCCTATGGAAAGTCGGGGCAGAGAGGAAAAATGACCCTCAAAGGCAAATCTGTAACTAAACTTTGTGTAGAAACATTGTGACTTCCTCATCAGCACCCTGACAGTCAGAGGAGAGCCCTCATCTGAGAGTCCATATACTCTAGGCTTGGAAAACTGGCCAGAAGCAGACAAACGGCGGTTTAGAATTTGGTCACTCAGTGTCATTGGTTGGGTCACTCATCTTTCCAAGTGCAATGATGCAAACACAGGATGGGGCAGGTTTTAAAAATGCCCTTGTTACTGGAAATTGGGATGCTTTGCCAAGGAGGGGAGGGAGGAGTAGCTAAGCCATCAGTTTCTGCAGCCGCCTACATGACAGCTTTAAATGAGCCTGGATAATGAAATTGCACAGTATTAACTGTGGGTTTGATTGTGCCATTGTTCTCCTACATTAATGTTTTCCTGATAATGGAGGCAGCTGCAGATTGAAACTCACGAAGACTAGTGAATTTTATATTGTTTCTACCACAAGGAAACTACCTGTGGGCAGGAACTCAAGTACTAACTGTCAGGCTATGCAAGGCTCCCAGTGCTACTGGCAATCTGATTATTTACAAGCATGTTAAAACAGGCTTCTTCCCCTCCCCACCCCAAACCAATTATTTGGGAGTCATTTTCTCTTCCCTGGACTGAGGGTGGGCGGTAGGTAAGGGTTGCCCTGCCACAGACAATTAAACTACAAACCTGCCGAATCCAAGCACTCATGGGCTGGCCAGAATGCAGTCATGTGTCTCTGCTTTAAAGTAAGCACCGGACACCCTGGAGAAACTAGTCCTGTCTCTTGTGACCTTTGACTTGCTAGTTTCCAACCTGCTTTGCACTGGGTTAATAGAATCAGGGCTGTGTCAGCTGGTTGTTGTCGGAACTCCACCCAAAAGGAGTATAAGGTTCTCCTTGGACGATCTTTCTCTTCTGCTGATTGGCTGCTTGCTCGGACTACGTTTTGGTCTCATTCCCCTTGCCCTGTGTGGGTCCCCTTCATCCTTCCCTGGCCTCAGTGCCCACTCTTCCTGCCTTTGTGGTGGTTGCTGTTCAACTGACCCCTTTGTGGCTTCCCTCCTCTCCCAGCCCCCTTGAGAAACACTTACTATAATAAATAAAAATAAAGGAGGACAAACTAAGCCCACTCATTTTTACATAAAAATAAATCATGGCACTAACATGCCATTGAACTGTCCCTTGGTTCCCTCTGCTTGCAAGTTACACCCCACTTTTGACTCCATGTCTGTCTTGTCTGTTTTGATTAGGGACACTCTTTTATTCTGTCTGTGCAGTGCCCGGCACACTGCGGCCCTGATCTTTTTGTGGCCTCTAGGTGCCTCTCAGATAATAAATAACGTGCAAGAGCAAGGGGTAGGTGAGAACCTACTCTGGAGACTGCTTGACCTCCTGCCTAGCTGTAACACTATGCGGCCAAGGCCTGTCTAAAATAATTTTCCACATAGGCTGCATTTCTTCAAGGGAATTGGACTTACGAAGGAAAACAGAAAATTGTGACGTGGCAGCTCTCCGGCAGCGCCGGGACAGAGGCTGCCTTGCTGGTAGTGCAACAGCCTCTGGCTCGCTGGAGTTTGTTTTTTTCCAGTGTGTTTTTACATAGCGGGTGAATAGTTGCTTCGTAGTAGCTCTTCCATTTCACCTCTGTGCAGGACAGCTCTCTCCGCCAGAGCTTTCAGTCTTCCGAGGACGAGCCACGGGTCAGTTGAACACGACTCTGCTAGTCTAAAGAATTTTACACCAGGACTTGCACTAATAAAATTTCTCAAAATCTCAGTGGTCAGGGTCGAATACGATTGAGCCCTGGCTAGATGCAATGATGTTATTCCCTCCTCCGCCTTCCAAATTGTCTTAGACTTGGTAAAACTTTGTTTTTTACAAATAAGCTTTTACACATAAGGCAAAGGGGAAGGAAAGAACCAGCAGGAACTTGCAAGTAAAAGTCCAGTGTGGACAGAAACACGTTAGACTCTATAGCCAAACATAAAACCAGCTGAGGAATCCTAGCGTCTGCCTAGAGGGAATATTGTTGCTTTGTTGTTTCATGAATATGGATCACCTCTGGCTATTTGACTTTTGGAGTGACAGAATGGCCCAAACGTACCTGTTTTAGGGTGACAGTATTTTTTACTTTACTTGTCTCTCAGAAAGGTGCTGTCTGTATTGGTTCCTGCTAATCTTTTTACTGGTGCTCATTTCAGTCCTGTGGTTCTGCCTGAAATTCAGATCTCTAGCAAAAGACCAGCAAAGAGGAAGTGTAGGTCTTGCTACTGCAAGCTATGCTGGTGATATTTCTCTGAAAATGGATCAAATTAATCATACGCCTGTTTAGGGAAAGGTGACTTGCATGGAAGCTCTTAGGCACCCTCTTCTACTGCAGCTTTCCTATATCAAGTACACAGCACCAGTTTGATTTCCAGAATAGCCTGGTAAAAATGAAATAGTCAGTTGGATTTGGTGCTACGTTGAATGATGCCACATCCTAGTTGAGATGGGTTCGGTCACAGTGTCCCCCTTGGGACTGTCACCTGATGTGCTGAAATTACCTCTGAGCCTGTTTTCCCTGCCAGCTTGGGACTTCCAGAACCCTGTCTTGTTGAGCAAGACACACTAGCCTGCTGCAGCACAGACCCAGGGCATGGTCCATGCCTCCAAAGCTGCAAAGTTAACTGAAAACAGTTCAGCACATTACCTTTGTCCAGCACTCAGACACCCAGTTTCCAGTGGGATCCAAACCCCAAATAAATCCATTTTATTCTGTATAAAGCTTATACAGGGTAAATTCATAAACTGTCCGCCCTCTGTAACACTGATAGACAGATATGCACAGCTGTTTGCTCCCCCAGGTATTAATCACTTATTCTGGGTTTATTAATAAACAAAAGTGATTTTATTAAGTATAAAAAGTAGGATTTAAGTGGTTTCAAGTAATAACAGACAAAAGAAAGTATGTCACCAAGCAAAATAAAGCAAAAGCACACAAGTCTAAGTCTAATACATTAAGAAACTGATCACAGGTAATATTTCACCCTCAGAGATGTTCCAATCAGCTTCTGTCACAGACTAGACTCCTTCCTAGTCTGGGCCCAATCCTTTCCCCTTGTACAGTCCTTGCTAGTTCCAGCAGACATCTCAGGTGGTAAGCAGGGGTTTTCTCATGACTGGCCTCCTTTTGTCCTGCTTCACCCCCTTTTATAGCTTTGGCACAAGGCGGGAATCCTTTGTCTCTCTGGGTCCCTGCCCCTCTTTCTAAATGGAAAAGTATCAGATTTAAGATGGATTCCACTATCCGGTGACATGGTCATATGTCACTGTAAGACCCCTAGTTTCCATTCTTCCTGGGTTGACCCACACCTACACAGGAAAGCTTGCAGGTAAATAAACCATTTCCAACCAATTGTCCTAGTCAGTGGGAGCCATGAAGATTCTAAGCCACCATTAATGGCCCACACTTTGCATAATTACAATAGGGCCTCAGTTTTATAGTTCATATTTCTAGCTTCAGATACAAAAATGACACATGCATACAAATAAGAGGTATATATTCAGTAGGTTATAGCCTTTGTTATGATACCTTACAAGAGACCTTTTGCATAAAGCATAGTCCAGTTATATCATATTCACACTCATAAGCATATTTCCATAAAACATATGGATGCAACGCCATACTAGTGTAAACAAACACATGTGGACATTTGGAAACTGATCTCTTCAAAGACTCAGTAAGTGGAGTTTGAACACAGGTTGCCTCAGGATAGGCTGTCCTTCCTGGGCTGGGATAGAAGGTGTTTTACAATACCTGTTGGTTATCCCATGCTAACTAATGTGTTCTAACTTTCCAAGTGCTGCAGGCTGAGGTGAAAACTAGACTCCTGCTATGTTCATCTTGCCCGGCTAACATGTTAACATACAAGTTGCCTTTGGTTGGTTGGTTGTCATTGACGTGCTCTTTGCGGACAGTATAGGACTCACTGGTGGAAATCTGGCCTGCTCTAGACAGAACAATGCAGCTGTACAGCCCGCATGCCTCGGGGCATCAGTTTATCACTAAATGAGGCCAAGAAGACACGTCCTCCCACTGTGCAGCATTGCACAAGTAGATGGTTTGTGGTGGGGTGTGGTTCTGCTTTTGGTTTGTTGCCGTCATCCAGCGAGGATAAGGGGCTCAGTGCGACTGGCCAAGGGATGTCTCCTTGGCTTCAAGGGTAGAAGCCTGTGGGGTTTTATTCTTGAGGTAAGGACCAGTATTCTTCTGGTGCTGTGTGTGCTTTGTATAATAACTGTTGCAGTGCATGGCTCAGTCTGCGGGTTTCACGTTCCTATTCACATGGGAAAGGGACAATTTACTGGAAGCTCTCTGGCATGGTTCAGACTCAAGAAACTATTTTCAAAAACACTTTTTGTAAAGATGTTGAAAACAGTTTCATCCTGTCTACGCAAGGCGTTGTATTGTCTTCAGCACCAGCCCAAGGAAACCAATAGTTAACTGACCTAGCGCTGAAAATAGTGTCTCCCGGTGTAGTAGGGCTACAGGGTGTTGGAAAGTGGGAAACGAAACTCAATAGTGGTCAGGAGTGCTATTTAGTCCACTGTGAACAGGCTTCAGTAGACAAGCTGTCCAGAGGTCTCCTCCGTCTTACAAGGCTCATAAATCGCTAGGGAAGCATGTGATACAAAGGTTGGTTGGGAATGGCGTATGCCTGGATTCCATTCAGTCTATAGTTGAGTAAAGGAAGAGTAAGACTGTCTGTGCTGAAATGAGCTATCGTCCTTTTGCTGTGCCAAAGGAGAAAGCAGGCCTTCCTCGGCGGCGCTGGGGTGTCACCTGCAAGGCAGTTACAAAGCAGACTTTCACTAGAAGGAAGGGGTGGGGAGTGCCATTCACTTTCTGTTGTTGAGCTACAAGAATAGTGCCAGTAAAAAGGGCGCTGGCTGCCTGGCCAAATCCTGGGTGCCATGTGTGGTTTTTCAGCATGTTGGCTAGTCAGTCATTTGTTTGTTCCCTGTTTGAAGCTGAGCCTTGTTTAAACAAAGCAAAAGCAGTAAGTCTTTCTGCCAGGCTATAGGATTGTGGGTGCGGGGAAAATCCAGCCTTGGGATTTAACCCCTAAGGTTCTATCCGTTGTCTTTAAACAGATGGGCAGACCCAAGATAATAGCACCTCCAAGGCAGAAATTCGTGTTATGTAGCATCTTTCCTTCCCCTCCTGCATTGTTTGGTTTGAAGCCCAAGTGCTGATGAGTCAGAAGTGAAAATTTCCTACTCTCTAGTTTCTGATCTTTACCAGGGGTACAGTCCAGGATTGTTCTTATCAATGTGGAAGAGTTTTGACAAGTTTGCAATATGGGCTCCCATCTCTTATTACTCAAGATGGTAACTGACTGCAGGGAATTGCTGTTTCTGTGTCTCTCTCAAGACTACAGTGGAACAAACCAGATTCCTTTGCTTTATTTAAAGATGAAATGTTGCAATGTTAATTTAAGTGGCTAGGTCTGTTTCTTGTTTACCTGTCACCTTTCGCAAATTTGTGCATTTAAAAAAAATTCTCCTTATGTTACTCTCTTGTCTAACACGTCAGTGGACCAGAGAGCTACAGTACATATATGTATGCAGCAAAAATTACATATGTTTATAATCAAAATATAAGGGAGACTAGAGTGCAAACATGGCGGAAGTGTAGAGTGAACCTCTGGTACGTCATTTCCCACAAGGTCTTTGAAGCTTCATTTCCCTTTCCTTCTTCGCAGTGTACTAATGGTCACTTGATGTGCGCTGGCTGTTTTATCCACCTACTAGCCGATGCCCGGCTGAAGGAGGAACAGGCTACGTGCCCCAATTGCCGTTGTGAGATCAGTAAGAGCCTCTGCTGCCGAAACCTGGCTGTGGAAAAAGCAGTGAGTGAGCTGCCATCAGAGTGTGGCTTCTGCATGCGGCAATTTCCTCGCTCCCTTCTGGAGAGACACCAGAAAGAGGAGTGCCAGGACAGGTAAACAGTCTCACCTGCTGTTCAGTGAGGCACGAGGTGCTTTCGTAACCCCTGAAGGGCAGCCCGCCTTAGGCCCCTCAGGCTTCTCCGCTGCACTGGGTGTTAGTGGCTGCTTCTCAGACGGTACTGTCCGAAGCAGAGCAGGCGGCGCCAAGAGGAGTGCGGTTTAAAACACCGGACTTAGTTGGAGTGTGAATTTTTTATGGTGCTTCTGAACTGTGATTCTGAACCCTAGCGAACAAGACGCACCTGCAGTGTGAGTTTCAGACGGGAGTGTTAGCTTGGGTGGCAGCAGGTACAGCTAATGGGAGGCAGTTGGGTTGGGCAGACTTGCCCTGTTCCACACTACGGAAACCGAGTCCTACTTCAAGAATACGAGCTACCAAGTGAACTCTTACGTACACAGTCATGACAGCTCTCCACCTTCTCCTGGCCGTCCAGAGACACTAGCACAGGCAGATTCAGAACACCCGAGCTAAATGGTTGGATTGCCCTTCTGCAGTATTTAAAGGGAACTGAGTGACCCCTAGTGACGATTATAAAAGCGGCAGGAGGAAGGAACCACATGGCCAGTGGTCTTCTGCTGGAAAATAGCCTTCCAAAGCTTGTAAAACAGCAAGAATGGCATTTTCCTGAGAAATCGTCACCGCTGTAGGTCAGGCCAAAAGGTAGCTGGACTGCCTCTTGCTTACAGCTGAGGCTGTTTTGAGAGTTCTCACTTGCTTCCCAATTGCTGTAGAATCTTCAGTGAAGGGCGTCTCCTCTGGGCTCGTGGCAAGGTGGGGAGGAGGATTTCTCCAGTCTTACAGACCATCTTCCTTAAGGCTATGGTGGGATAACCACATTGAATGTAGGTAACCCTAAACGGACAGATGTTACAAAACCCCAGGGAGGACAGAAAAATGGAGAGCCAGAGAGACTAGGAACATGGGCAGCAAGTAAAATGAGATTACATTTGAGAAAAATATATCAGAACAATAATACCCTAACAGTGAGATGTGTTAGGCTGCAGAATAGTCTTCAAAAGAGGTGCTGTGAAAGGTCTATTGCTGAGGCATCTAAAACAAGGAAACAATGTGTGCTGGCCCCGTGACGTGGGGCTGGAGTAGAACACCTTAGCAGGCTCCCTCTTCTAATGATTGTTGTTTGTAAGGTGGTCTGGCTGCAGGTCACACTCGGTGAGACTGGAAAGTGAAGCTTTTGACTGGCTTGGCCACAAGTTGCTTTACTTCCATAGAATTGTAAAGCAGCACTGAGAGCACAGAGATTTGCACATGATTGTTTTCTATTGCTTCTATCTCACAGCCTACTGGCAGAGGCAGTGCATTGTCCGAGCCTGCGGCATGCACCCTACCTCCCATCCTTATCTCGTGTAGTTGTGAGCAGCCAGAAGCCTGTGGCATGCTTCTCTCGGGCAGAGCCCACTAGCCCAGAGAATACTGGCTAGACTGCAGCATGTCAGCTGGGGCAGAAGCTCCGGTTACACAGCGCTGTTGGGAATTCAGACTTACTGAACTGCCTGTCCACATGAGCGCTCCAGCTGTACTGCGATCAAGTGAAATCTAATAAACCAGCCAGGGTTGAGTGTCAGGATTTGGCTGGGAGGCCCCTGGCAGGAAGCTGCTTGTGTGCCCTCTCCGGTAAAATGGCACCTTTCCCATCTCCCCTACGGGAGCTATGCCCCAGCTTGGCATTACAGGGCTATGCTGTTGTAGGGGCTTTTTCAGTGTAAAATCCTGCCCACGCGTGGTCGCTGAAAATCCATCGCACTCATTGCAGTGAAAAGGGAGTCAGCGCTGACGTCTTTTCAAACTCCATTTCAAATTCAGTCCAGAAGGCACCTCCTGTCACTTCAGTGTATGCTCTGTACTTTACGCAAGTGCTTTTAAAAGGGAGTGGTGCTGGTATGGGATAGTTGCTACTTTACTACTCCACAGAGGGTGCCGCATTTCAGCGGTGGGTGAAGAGAGCCCTGCAAACGGTCCATAGAGTTCTTTGGCATCGCATAAAATGACAGGTGCTAAATAAATCCTGGGGAAGATTTATACTGCAGTAGTGCCCAGAGGCCCCACTGTGTCTGGTGCTCTACAAGCAACACACTAAGATGCCACCCCAGTTTAGGATTACTGACCCCATTGCTGGGACCAGCTGTTTCGTTTGAGCATGAATGACTGCAGCCAAACGTGCTGGCTGGCAAAAGCCTAGGCCTCTTTGGCACGGATGGAGGTTCTGGGATGCCGAGGCCCAGAGGTTTAGTGATGAATTCTGGTAGCCAGTGACGTAGTTACTGTTCCGCCAGGTTGGTCGGGTTTTGCTTTCAGAGGCTGTATTCTGATCAGACAATAAGTGTCCTCATTCATGGAGTGTCATTTGCCATTTGTGCATCTCATTCTGTGGTGCAGTGTCTGTCTACAGAGCAGACAAGTACTCCTGTTTGTGCTCTCTTTGTAACAGGGTGACTCAGTGCAAATACAAGCGGATTGGGTGCCCGTGGCAGGGTCCATACCATGAGCTGACTGTTCATGAAGCGGAGTGCACTCACCCCACAAAGACTGGGAATGAACTGATGGAGATTCTGGATGAAATGGACCAAACCCATAAAAAAGAAATGCAGCTGTATAACAGCATCTTCAGCCTGCTCAGCTTTGAGAAGATTGGCTACACAGGTAATCACTCAGACAGGGCAAAACCAGCCACCACCCAATATTTTCAGTGTCTTGCTTTTGGCACTCCTGTTCTTGACGTACTGATGAAGCCTGTTTTTCTTATGTAATGCACAGTGCCGGTCTGTAGATCAGAAGAGCTGGGCTTTGCTGAGCAGACAGTGGCCGCAGTGCGTCTGTCCCAGTAGTGCTCTCCGAGAAAGCTTCCCTGTCTGCTTGGCCGTTGGGTTAGCTCGTGTCTGTGTTCCTTGCTTGGTGCTGGGCGGAGATGGAGGGGTAGTCAGCCATGTTAAGAGTTGGCTCAGCAGCAGCAGATTTCATTGTCCTGGCGTCAGGTGGGGTTTGGATTCAGGAGGCGAATGCAGGATTTCGGGGCCTCGGAACTGGTGAAGACTGGACCTGTTTCACAGGCTATGTGCTTGGGCTCTGGACAGGAGCTGACCTCAGTTCTTATGGCGCTGCTTCCCTTGATGGCTAGTCCACGGAGCAGCACTTGTGTCGAGTGGGGAGGAAGGCCACTTCCTAGCTGCAGGTAAGGTGCTGTAGTTGCATCCACTGGATTGATGAACAAGACCAGAATAATAAGAATATAAAACCAGTGTTGCCTGTACTGTTTCTTTGTTTTACTGCAAGTGAAAATGAAATTTGACAGCATCCAGCTAACAGACCCCTTATCTGTCATCTGACACATCCTTCCACCTGGAGTCCAGTGTATTAATAACTGCAGTGACCTGCCCACACACACTGACCCTACGTGATAGGCCTCTTGTTTCCACTGCATGAGAATTACAGCTCCTCACATTCCGTTCTGGTTCCTGTTGTTGGGTCACACACAATTGGTGAGCTATTCAGAAAGCTTAATTTATCTTTCACGGGGGTCTCCGTGCTGTTGGTTTTGTACCCATCTCCTGGAGAGCGCTCTTTGTAATACATAGTCATTTCTCATATTTGAGTTCCTCCTGTTCTTGGTTTTCCTTTGGGTGAAGAAAAACCCCAGTGCAGAGCTATCTATTGTCTGCCTCAAATGGCAACTCATGAGGGTAGGGAGGGGGGAAAGAGGGATACAAATTAACTTTGAATTAACAACTAAACAATGCAATGAAACATGCAGGGAAGCTGGTTACTTTATTGGCACATCAGTGCTAAAGTCGGGCCTGGAGAATTGCTCTTTAAGATTTGTTTGTGCTTGAGGTACTTGCAGGCAAATAATATGGAAGAGAAACTCTGAAGAGGGTATGGAGGGGAAAGGGTGTGGGTGGGGAAAACACATTTCCCTTACCATAAATATTTAGCAGCCCCACAGAGAGGAGCGTAGAGGGAAGATCTCCTGGTCTCGGCTGGCTTTCCTCCTCCATTCTGAGGAGCAATGGATGCTCTGCTGTCCCAGAAGGGAGCCGCAGGCAGAAGCATGTGATAACCTCGTACTGCTCAAGGTCTCTGCTTGCCTGTCCCATGTGAGGCAGAAAGGTGATTTTTGTAGTTGCAGTGATAGCCACTCTAGCGTCCTGCTGCATTGATCACTTTGTTTTTTAAATCTGGAGCTGAGTCCTTAGTGAAACTTACCGAGGCCGGCGTGTGGCAAATGGATTGTGCTGGGAGCTCAGATCATGAAAAACAGAGCAGTCTTGTTAGTTGATCCACTTAGCCCGGATTCTGGTTTTTCCCAGCATTACATCCGTTGCTGCCAGTGGATACACGTAAGTAGTTGGCGCTGAGGAGGGGAGCGAAGTTCTGTAGCGTCTGCACTTGGAGCACCAGGCTGAGCTAGAATAGTTGGCTAGGGAGTGAGATAGTCCAGCTTTGCTCTGCTGCTGCTTTCCGGGTCCAGCCCTTGTAGGATAAGTTAGCTCAGGTGGGCACCTTCGAGAGCAGGGCAAAGCAGTAGCATTCTGTGCTGCAGTGCATGGCACTGGAGAGGCAATCGAGACACTACACCCCTATGCCTAAAGCAGTTACTTCCTAGGAAAAATGTTTTCTCTGTGTAGAGATGTGTGTTAGAAATAATACCTCTTGATCCCTGAAGATACAGCTGGACTCTTGGCTCTTTTATTGTAGGATTCTGTAGTAAAATGATGGTGTATGTCAAAGCACTGAGTTACCAATGCTGTGTAGCTTGAATAACTGATCACCTCCTTTGTCCAGGTGTTGCCTGCTGTGCTTTCCTAATTCTTCTGGAAACTTTGAAGAATATGTAAACCTGTATGAAATGCACCCAAAGGGTTATTGTACCTGTAGTTATGCTGTGAGCTTCCATGGTTTGTACAGTAAAGACTTCACTGGAACGATGTGTTTGTCCAAAAGTGATAGAGTTGACAAAGTCTTTGTGCTGGCAAAGAGTTTATTGGACTGACAGCGGACTGTGCCTTGAAACGGGGGCTGGATTTCAGATTTTAGAGTGCATTTGCAAAAGTAAATTTGGACCACTTCCACCCAATGTATTGTTATTTCTTTATGTATCTGAACCCGGAATTTTCTGTACCTTTGAACCCTGAAGGTCTGTGTTTCATATGCCCTGTTCTCTGGTTTTGCACTGTGGTAATGCATAATTGTGCCTTATTACCTTGATTACAGATCTGTATGCATAATCCCAATAAAATGTGCTTTGTTATCTGACCCGTACCCTGTCTGCGTGTGATGCTTGTTTTTATGCACTCCAGACCTCAGTTCGGGCACACCCAAGATTTTATACCTAGGATCCAGCTACAGCTTCCCACAAGACTGACCTCACTACACACTTATTG
This sequence comes from Lepidochelys olivacea, assembly GCF_965140295.1. Taxonomy (NCBI): domain Eukaryota; kingdom Metazoa; phylum Chordata; order Testudines; family Cheloniidae; genus Lepidochelys; species Lepidochelys olivacea. The sequence goes on along the minus strand of NC_140412.1, from coordinate 3,065,073 downwards.
CCTGTCCCCCTGCTCTTTCTCCATCAACAGACCACAAAGAAACAGGTGTCCATCTTGCCATTCTTGATGGCATGGTTTATAACCAAATTAATGTAGATCATTTGCATCAGTCAGACCCACTTAGGCAACTGACTGATTCTGTGTAATTGTGTGCTGTGTGCACCACCCACTCACCACAAGCTAACGTTAGCGTGTCATTTACCTTGTAACAACAAATTCAGACTGATATAGGGAAATACTTCTTTACACAACAATCAGCTGACTTGTGAGACTCTCTGCCACAAGATATTACCGAGGCTAAGAATTCCGAAAAGGATTAGACATTGATACTCAGAATAGCTACAGTTACACTAAATATGCAAATATCTACAGCATATAAACCCTCATGGCTCCAGACCTAAACCCATCAGAGACTGGGGATTCACTGTCTACAGATGGGGTTACTTCAGCCTTCCTTGCAAGCATCTGATTCTGGCCATTGTCAGAGAGAGGGTGCTAGACTAGATGGTCCAACCCAGTTTGGAAATCCCTATGTTTATAAGGTGGTGTATTCAATGGATTTGATTAACCTTGTTTGTATTTTATTCTCCCCTCTCCCTTTCCCTCCCCTCAATTTTATGCATCTTAAAAGTGCTTCCTGTATTTACTATTTTCGATGGACTGTTAAAGTGCATTGAGTTCCTTCCCAAGAAGTCCTATTTGTCCTGACACTGGCTTGGAGTGGTCACCCCCAACCCCAATTGCCTCCTTATGCCATGTCAAGAAAGGTCCTGCACAATAGCTACAGGTAACGTGAGCTCGATTGTTCAGGCTGCCAGCTGCTCTGGTTAATTGTCTGTCTGTGTTTTCTCCCCCGCCCTCTTTTGTTGTGTTGCAGAAGTTCAGTTCCGTCCCTATAGAACCGATGACTTCATCACCCGCCTGTACTATGAGACACCCAGGTTCACCGTGCTCAACCAGACCTGGGTGTTAAAGGCCCGAGTCAACGACTCCGAACGCAACCCCAACCTGTCCTGCAAGCGCACCCTCTCCTTCCAGCTCATTCTGAAAAGCAAGATCAGTTCCCCCATGGAGTGTTCCTTCCTGCTCTTGAAGGGGCCCTACGACGACGTGAAAATCAATCCCGTGATCTATCACTTCGTCTTCACCAATGAGAACAATGAGACGGAGTATGTGCCGCTCCCCATCATCGACTCTGTGGAATGTAACAAACTGCTGGCTGCCAAGAACATCAACTTGCGGCTTTTTATATTCCAGATACAGAAATAGGCAAGGCTGAGTTATGCTGGAAGTTACCAAGAAAGCACCACTGAACCATAGTTACCTCGTACGGCTGCCTGTGCCCGTTGTGATTTCACAGTAATTTGATCATTTTAAAAGAAAAAAAAACAACAAAACGTCTGCATGTGTATGCAACAGCGTAAGCAGTCACAGCCTTCCTTCCCTTCCCTTCCCCCATCTTCCCCAGGGACAGACAAGAATGGAGCCAGGTCCGGGTCGAGGACTGGCACGTGGGGGTGACAGCTGTGAAACCTGCAGGTGCTGGCAGCATACCAAGAGCTCTTTGGCATGCTGTGGCGAGGGCAAGTTGGGGAGCCAGCGATCCAAGCAGTTCAGTATATGTGAATAGACAGAGTTTTGTTGTCCTGGTACAGTGCACAATCTGCATGTGGCAGCTGGGGGGGCTGTAAGGGAGGCAGTGGTGTTATTTTCTCCCCCTCCTTTCAGATCTCATGTGGCTTGAATGAACTGGATACATTTCAGTTTCCTGTTTTGCTTTTGGGATGGGGAGCACAGAGACAAGTCTAGCTGTGATTTAGGGCTTGGGAGAGCCTAGTTCATTATTACTTGTGCTGTCTGGTCCTCTGTCTATTGTATCAGTAGAATAAAACAAACGGGGATTCCCACCCTCCCCTTCCAAAAACAAAGCAAAACCCTAATGAGGTGTTTGGGGGAGTTTGTGGCACTTGTGCTGGCTGGGCTGACGCTCCACTCTTCTGTGGGAAGAGGATGGAAGTGGGGAGAAATGACGGAGCTGTAGTGCATTGCATATGAAAGTGCTCCAAAGAACCAGATTCCCCATTTGTGTCTAGTCTGTGTAAACTAACCCTTTGTTCCACGTCCTTTCGCCCCAAGCTTTTGGTCCAGTGGAGTTAACCATTGCCATGGTTTGTAAATGGAAGTTTAAGATGCAGGGTGAAGACTATGAAAAGCAGACACGCTGAGCATCGCATGATCTCTCACGGGATTGTGACATGAACCTCCTGGACTGAGTGGGCTTTCCTGGTAATTCCCAAGCGAAGATGCTCTTGTTCTTGAATAACTTAAGAACAGGTTATTGGAGCATTTTTGTCAGGACTGTGCTAACGGCGAATGGATCAGAACGGTTCAGTGTCCCCTCTCCTTCCCTTCCCCCACAAACACCACCTGGACTGCTGCAAACAAAATACTGTATCTCTAGTTTATTTTGTATTGCACATCATGAAGAAACAATCCCAAGGTCATTTCTACAGTTTCATGCTTCCTCCAGCCCTGCAATATAGCACAGGTTGAGATTTTATCTAGACAAGATGAGGACCTATGTAGAAACCAAACCTAAATTCTTGCAGACTTTTCGGAATGCAGGGTGAAATTCTGTCCCTTTGCAGTTTTGCCAAAACTTGAGTTTCTTGTGAAACAAGAAAACAGAAACGAGTTGCAGGCTCTTCTAGTAATTATGCAATTTTACAGTGTGAGAATATTTTTTATATATGAATATATACAGCATGTTTATGGACAGGGATAGTGCAGCCAGTCACCAAATTGTGAAGAGATCTACAGGGATGTTTCACTCGACACTATTTTTAAGAAATGTAAATGTGGGATATTACTGGTGGTGGATGAAAACACTATCACAAGCTCATTAATGCCGTGTATTCAAGACCAGCCACCCAGTAACTATGCCCACTGATGTCAGGCTATCTAATTTTATTTTTAAGGAATAACTGGATTGGGTATGATGTAAATCATGGAAACCTCTTGCAGATGCTGCCTACAATGAAGCTATTACTGTTTTACTTTCTGTCATGAAGCTTCTTCTGCCCTGGGTTTTCATTCTGAATCATGTCAGCTTTCCAGCCTAGCTTTTTCACCTCCCACTGGCCGTTCTAAAGGTAGTGGCCACTGGGAGTTCGAGCCCTTTTATTGGTAACTTGATGAGTCTTTCTGCTGTGCCCCGTGGAATAGGAGAATGTTTATAGCATGAAGCCTAGTTAATAGTCTTAATAGTGTCTTGAAATCTTAGTGATGTCTTCTAAAGAGGCATCGAGTTTCATAGAGTGACAGTATTACGGCCAGGTTAAAACTTGCTTGTTGAAAATGCTCAGTTAGAGAGGGTGTGAGAGTTACAAAGGGAAAATCACTCTCCATTAGCTGCTGCCGTGGAGGTTGGAGTCTGAGGTTATGTGCTACAGGTGCAGCCCTGTCCTTCACGTCTCCCCTCTCACACCTTGCGAGCGGGATCTCCGCTGCCAGAGCCCCAGGTGTGTGGAATGTCTAACACTGACTTGCTAGAATTGTGAGCCGTCATTTTACAGAGGCGTCTCCGTCGCTTCAGAGGGATAACACCTGTTATAGCTTTCTTTTGATTCAATACCAAAGAGCCATTTTCCCGTTAGCCCCGTTACTCCTCGTTACTCTCACATGCTACATGTTAGACTGACAGACTAAATAGCATGCAAATGGCCAGTCTATATTCGGTGATGGTTTTGAGTGTGTCAGAATGACCCCAACACTACAGTGCCCATAGAGCAGGTCAGACCACCTTGGAAAACTTCAGAGGAACTTTTTTGTGATGAATGTAAATTTTTTCAAAATGGATAGTGTCAGGGTTGCCTGTCTTCTGTGTTAGCAACACTGAAGGTATCCCCAAAGGCTGACTCCATTTAGTGCTGTTTCCTGAGATCTAGTCGCTTACAGGATAGATTGGAAGCCAGTTCAGGAAAGATGGTGCCCTCAGGAAAAGCCATTCAGAACAAGCTGGCCACGATCAGAGTCCCTTGCTTGGAAAAGTCTAGAGTGGAGTCAAAACACCAGGGGCAGACTGAGACTTCCCCTTGGTTATGGTAAGGGAACTTGCATCGCAGTTGTCTTCCCATTGCCCCAACCTGCAGTTGTTCAGTTTGTAGTGCAGTTTGTTCCTTTGTGTCAAATGCACAAAGGCTTGTCAAGGAAACAGAAATTCCCCTCACCAGGGGCCGTTGTGTGGTAGCTGACTGGCTCAGGCAGTGCCACGTGAATAGAGCTTGTTTTTTTACGAGGTGGAAGAACTCCAGTGCAGTCTGGTACAGGCCACTACTTCCTTCTGTGACTACCAATAGCTCTTTGAACCTGTCCTTGTTAACTGTTTTGAACAGGACTAGGTATCCACTGGATTATTGATCCTACTGGAATATGGGGGATTCCAATGTTCTGCAGACCTTCCAGGAGAGGATGGCCAGGTGTGGGTAATGTCAGCATGACAGAGCATGTCATGTTGGATTACGTGGACACTTAGTGCTCTGTTCACTTTACACAGAGTACAGCGGCACTGTGGCACGTATCTTCAGAGTAGCATCGTTGGAATGACCAAAAGTGATCTAGAAGTGTCTTGACTATAACCTTTGGGAAGTGAAGACTACCAGCTTTGGCATTTGTGAAACTTAGACTTGCCTTCTCCTAAGGCTCTAAGAAGCTCACAAGTGAAGAGTTGAGTCACCTTAAGGAAGGATTTGCCTATCCTAGTGTAACTGGAAAATACCACGTGCGGCAGATAAGCACAGTGCATCTATCAGGAAGGAGTTGCTACGTTAAGTCCTGTAATAGAGTATGAGAATTTAGTTAAAGCCACCATGCAAACTGATCAGTGCACAAGGTAGGTATATTTCCCATGTACCAGTGCCCTTTTCCCACTGTTGCAAAGGCAGGAGGGTGAGTATTTTCTAGAGTCATTAAAGGTCACCCTAGGAATGTTCTGCAATACCTGACACTTTCCATTTAGTGTAGCCTGGAAGGCATTGATCACTCTCTAACCAGTGCCACTGGTTTGCTAATACACCTGGTATGTTCATGTGCTTTCTACTGAGGCAACTGCCTCTTAACCCGGTGACCAAAGAAATCCAAGTTCTGGTATCAGCCGTGCGAGTGGTAGAACTTCAGTAACGGCTTCATGGGACGGGCTACTGAGAGGCACAGAAGCGAAACACAAAGGCGCTCTGCATTAATATGAGCTGTTGGAGGGAGGGTGAGAACTATGCATGGCTTCAAGACCTAAATTAAGGGGTAAAACTTTCCAAAGTAAATGGAGCATATGAGAAACATGTGCTTGGAAATAAACTTCAACAGAAGAAATCCTGTCCCTGAGGAGTTCCCCTTCCATCCTGAAAGCTTAGAGCAACTTGGGGCTTAGTTCAGGGGGAGCCTCTTTCCCAGGAGGCTTGAGAACCCATCAAGAGATGGCAAAGAGACGTCATTCCATTAGGAAGCTTTGAAGATTCTCCTAGAGAACTTCAGGCAAATCCTCTGGAGAGTTCATTCTGCTGCTCTGAGGATGGGCAGCTGCAGAGATCTTTGTACAGCTTTGTTCTAATGATTCACTTTTTAAAAAATTGGAAATGTTCAACCCCCACGTGCCCCTGAAAAGGAAAGACTCATTTTATATTTCTTAATACCGGCTCTTGACGCTTCTGGGTTTGATCCATGTGTAGTTTGCATGCTGGGTTTTCCCCACGCCAGCTTCTTCTTTCAGAAGGTTACCTGGGGACTCACTCATTTTCTAGTACATGGGGAGAATTTGTGGCAACCTCCAAACTTTTCAGGGTAGAATAATTTTACCAGGTCGCTTCCCCAATTCCACCCCCGATGATTTTAAAGCTAGTAAAATCCTGCAGGTCTGAACTTGTTTGTGGCCTAATCTTAGTACAATAGTCCAGGTTACTATGTTTTCATCTCTGAGAGTGTTTCTCCAGTTCCGTGAGTGTGTAGGGTGAATGCTGGTGAGTTTCTGAGGGTAAATTGTTTTGTATTTGGTAACTCTTGTCCCAAGCAACTGGCTCCCATGGGAGGAGGTAGCTTTGCTTATCTTCATTTGGTTGTTGGGAAGAATCTGGCTGTTTTCTGTGCACTTTGCTTTAGATGATGCCCAGTGACAGTGGAGTCTTCCTGTGCTGCTGTCAAAGGGGGGTGCTCCCGGGCTTGCCCAGCTGAGCACCACACTGGCTACGTTGCAGGGGTTGGGGTCCCCACCTAATTAGTAAGTAAAACGGATGCAGCCGTCCTCATCTCTTTAATTGAGGGATGCAGCTTGGGTAGGGTGGTTGCCAGTGCACAGTGCTGCTGCTTAGATCAAAGTGTAGCCCTGTAATCTCCATGGCCCGTCTTCCCCATGAAGATAAGGGAAGCCACAGGCATTTTATGCAACACAGGGTTAATCAGTGTCGGAATATTAGTCTTCTCTCCAAAGACAACTCCAGTAGGCCTTGAATTCAGATGGAACAGATTTTTTTAATGCAACTCTCTTCTGTAGATTCAGGCAGGAACCTCCAGTTTGCACATTTAACGAGATTCCTTTAGTCTCTGTGTGATAGTTGCATGAGTTGAGCAGAAGATGTCGTCAGACAGCAACTTTGAGTGAAACGGGCACAATCTCTGAGAGTTCCCAATATTAAGGCAAATTGAGACCCAGCCCGTCAACTGTGATTTAATGCAACTCTGCGTCTCCTGCACCATAGGGTGCTTCCCAATAGCATGCACAGTGCCATGGGCTGCACATGACAAACCTGTCTGGGCAGAGACCCCTTACTGTCATCTGATCCTCCCCTGTGTGTGTAGATCTCTCCCTACTCCTCTTTTGTGTCATACTGTTTTACATACTGTTTGCTATGTGCCTTTAATATCGGCCACTGTTTTCAAAGGATGGCTATGGGAAAAGTGGAACCCTTTCCCAGGAATGTTCCTCTGCAGCCCTCAGCAGATGCTAGTTGAATGAATGTGTCTGCAGGTCTTCACTAAAGAGGTATTGCCTCTTCCTCTTTCTCTTCTCTTGTTGCCACTGAATGTTTCTGTCCCCTTTTTTTGCCTCTAGATTCCTCTCTCCTGTAAGCGCAAGGTGTTGTGCTTTGGAGTAGCCATGTGTTTCCCGTTTCTGAAAGGTGGGACTGAGATTATTGGTCAGATGCAGACTTAAATTTGCGTAAGCCTGGGCCAGTCTTTGTGGCCCAGGCCTGGGGAGTGATGTGACCAAATTGTGTCTGAATGGGACTGAATGCACAGTCTTCCCCTGTGGTTACTGTTTGTACTGCTTCACTAAGACAATGGCAGGTAATCTCTTTGGAAGCCAAAAGACAGGGCCCTTGTACAGTATTACAAAAGTTCTTGTATATTAGTATTAGTTCTAAAAGGGCAGAACGAAGGGAGAAGCAACTATATATCCACATCCGACCGAAGCATTAGACTGAGAAAAGCACATTGCAGTGAGGGGGAGGACCTGGTAAAGTGGGGACTCCAGCTGGGGTTACTCATCAGAGTCCAGCTGCTAGAGTTGGCATTCCATAAGAGCTGTGTCCATTGCTCCCTTTGGGTTTGCGGTTTTAAAATGCCTTCCTGAATCAGTGGCTGTGTCCGGGAGTCCCTGGCCAGCTGCTAGCCAGACTCAACAGATTTCCTGGGTGTGATGGTCAAAAAATTCTAAATTATCAAATTTTTTTGCAAAGCTGTTCTCTCTCTCCTCGCCCTCGTCCCTCAACTCCTTTGCATAGGTCACCCTGTCCTTACTGGACATTGGAAAATTCATACACAGTAGCTGAGCCTTACATGTCTAGTTCAGTACTAGACAAATAAAGATTGTAGCACGTCTCTTCATGCCAGGGCTGAAGACTGGCAGACCACAAACCTCCTTACAGTATTTACTGTGGGTAATTTATTTAACAGTGAATGTAGAATTAAAATAATTTAAAAGCTAACGGTTTGTTTGCGGGATCGTATGTCCTCTCTGTAATTGGCCTGGTTTTATTTGTGTTCTCGTTCCTTTAGTTCATTCTATATAGCAGGGCTAGAACGGACAGGGTGGGGCGCGGGGGGGTGAGAGGGTTAATTCTAACTCTGGGATTCAGCTTGAGGCTGGTGTTCAAAGTAGATGAGGGTGGGTGGGTTTCAGTCTGGCCTCTGGACATTTGTCTCGCAGAACCAGCCCGCAGCTGGCAGGCGAATCAGGGCGGCGTGGGACTGGACTAGTGGGGACTGCCGTAAATCAGGGCTGAGAAGCGCTGCTAGGGCGTTGTCAAGAGAGCACGTGCAGCCCCTGGCTTGATTACCGCTACCGCTCGCCTCCTCCCAGGGCCTGAGCACTACACGTGGCGACCCCCGTCTGAGAGGGCTGGTTCTGACGCTGTCGGGAATGATTTCTTCTGTTCCTTTTGTGGTCTGCGTTCTGTTTGAATAGTTTCTGTATGTAACTGTAGTAAAAAACCAAACCAAACCACTTGTGTCTGTGTTTACTTGACCAAACCGTGCTGCCAGTCATCCTCCCTGCTCTCTGGAAGATCTGCCAGCGCCGTGGGGTGCAGAGTCTCTGTTCCGTGGAGCAGGCCCACGGGGCAGGTCAGCTTTGCTGCTGGGGCAGCTCCTGACCATTCTAGGTCTGGTGCACTTTGTCCTGTCTCCGCGCAGGGAGCTGGACTAGATGACCTCTCAGGGTCCCTTCCAGCCCTACATTTCTGTGACTCTCCCTGGAGGAAACTTGAGCCCCACAAGATCCCATACTTTATCAAAGGAGTTGATTCCATTTGTGCCGTTACAGTAGCCAAGAATGGTGAGAACATTGGAAAGGGACCTCTTCGAATCCCAGCCAAAGCATGCTAGGCATGGCCCAGTTCTGCTCCTGGCTTGGGTCTGCATGGTCAGGACCCCAGCAGCCAGACTGCACGCAGTGACAGCCCTGTGTAATGTTCCTGACCAGTCAGAATGGAGGCACCACAGTGTGGAGAACGAACAGCCACGCCACCCAGTAACCCAAATATGGCTACTCCCCTCTCATCCCTGCTTCACCTGCCCAGTGTCTGGGTCTCTGAATCTCAGCATGTCCTAGGCCCCACAGCCCAAGTCTGTGGGGGAGAATAGGACTGTGGGAGTGAGGAACCCAAAGTTAAGTGGTTAGGCAGTGTGATGGCAGAGAGATCAGGGTAATAACAGGAATTCCTCATGCATAGTGCTGGCTTCTAAATTAAGTGGGGCCGAGGGGTTACTGTGGATAGTCCAGTGATGTCATCTGCTCAGTGGGAGTCAAAAAGCAAACGACCTCAGGATATAGAAAATAATAAAAATAGCTCTTCTTCTATCTCCATGGCGGGGCCTTAACCCAAATGCTGGGTTCAGGACTGGTCACCTTCTCTCGTTCATGGCCCAGCAGCAAGCGAAGGGGTCAAGGGGTGGGTAGTGAAAAGGGTTAGAGTTATGAACTCTTCAGCACGGGGAAAATGAGAAGGCCTGGGGCTGTTTCGAGGGGGAAGAGGAGGTGTGATGTAGGGGTCCAAAATAATCGAATAGAGAAGGTGACTCGTGCGCTTCTAGTTATCTTTTCTGATACAAGAACAAGGGGACGGTCTGAAAGGCAACAGAAACTGAAAAAAAACATTTTTGGCATGATGCATTGCTTGTGAAACTATCTGCCACAAGCTTGCTGAGTCCAAGAGCTCAGCAGGATTCAGAACAGGATTGGACATTTGTAGAGGTAACAGGAACACCCAATTTAAAAATAAAATTGCTCGTTGGGGTTGCGATTGTATCTCTTTAAGTTGTTTGTACGACACCTTTACACTGGGGCCCTCATCCTGACTGAGCCTCTGAAGTTTTGTAGTAAAAATAGCCAAGATCATGATGTTTCAGATCCTAGCTCAATGTCGGGGAGTTAGGACGAACTCGGAGCAGATTATCCCAGAATTGGGCATTCTGGACATTCTGGCTCCTTCCCCTGAAGCCGCCAGTCCCAGCCACTCTCAGCACATCGGACTAGATGGAGCCGTGCTCTGAGCCGGTAGGGCAGTGCCTGCGTTTCCTGCTTTTATCTCCCTTTCTTTGTACCTCTTGTTGCACCCTGGACCTTCCACCTTTATTCTCCCTGGCGCCCTCTGGAGATACTGAAGTCGTGTAGTTGCCTTTGGCTTTAACACAAGTCAGTGTCGTCAGGCGAAGTAGCTGAAACATTGACTTTGTTCATTACTTTACCTGCTTTGTGAAGTGCTTTGAGCTCTGCTGATGAAAAGCGCGAGATGAGAGCGAGGTAATATTATTACTCGCTGATATTGGGAGTGCTGTGTGTAGAGGTTAGGTTTTCCATATGCTCTTTTTTATTAGCAGCAGCAGCCTTTGTGATGGATGGTCCGTGCGTTTGAATAACACACTGTCATTGTGATGTTAGACTTGGTACAACACTGTAATCCTCTGGCCGGTGACTATTGAAAACTAGTTTGCCAACACGTTACTTGTTGGTACAGTGTGGCCTATTTCTGTAGGCCCCCTCCATCCCGCTCAGCTGGGGTGTGCTCGGGGTATAAGCCCACGCAGCGGGATCCCTCACACTACAGCAGCACAATCCTGATTCACTGCGTCTGATCGTGAGTCCCACTGATTTCTTTCTATTTAATTTCTCTGGGTACTGGGTGTCACTCAGACTGTCCAGAGCAGCCATTTTATGTATATCCTCTGTGCATAAAACCTCACCGGGATCCATCATCCTATCAAGCAGAAGAAAATGTGAACCCACCCCCAAAAAACCCCTCTCTAGCTATATGGTCGTCCTGCACCATAGGACGGGGGTGCCTTCTAAACTCCCCCTCTCTCACCTCCCAGAGCCGCAGAGACGTAGCTGGGGTTTTCTGTAGGTGACATGAGTTGGTTGGGGTTTGTGTGTCTGTTGAAGCACTGCGTGAAGGCGCGTGCAGTCTCCGATGTAGATCTGGGCGTGGTGAGGTGGATGGAGTACGGAAGGGTGGTTCAGTTCAGCTGTGTCAGCTCCTTCTCCCACGCGTCAGGGTCCTCTTGGTTGGCAGGTGAGAACAGAACCGCGCTGGGCGGTAGCGGTTGTGTGGGGAGAAGTGACTATTTGGGTGGCTAGTGCCATGGAGAGCTCTGCATCTCGGGACAGACATTTTGGCCTGGAGTCTGGGGAGCCAGTGCGGACAGCGGACACCCCGTGGGGGATGTGCTGCCAGTGACCTGTGGAGCTCCTGTGTGTTGTGCAAGCTGGAGGGTTTTTCAGAATGTTTCTAGATAGCCGTCGTGATGATCAAACCTGGAGGCCACAAACACACAGATCCCGGCCAGGTCTGTGGCCTGCTGGAGGGGAGCGATCCTCTGGCCAGCCGCGGAGACAAGTGGGCGTCTCTTGCTGCTGTGGCTCTTTCGGACTCATGACCACCAAGTGTCCAAGGGACCCCAACGTGGTGGACTGAAAAGGTGGGGGAGGAATATAATTTATTGGACTGACTTCTGTTGGTGAGAGAGACGAGGTTTTGAGCTACACAGAGCTCTTCTTGCCAAAGCAACTTCCTCAAAGGACTTCCTGTTTCTGACAGCAGCCCCTCAGTCTGACGTGGATTCACCTTTAGCCAGGGGTTTGCTCCACTTCCAGAGGATGGGCACAGTCAGGGGGCTTGGCCCTCCTGAAATGGAGCGTCTATAATAGGGCCTCCCTTCTTGGCTACGTGAGGCCGAGAACCTGATGCTCAAGCACTGGCTAAGCTCGGAAACTTCTTGCTCCTGATCTGTGGAGGGGATTCAGATCTGCCAGAAGGAGCCAAGCAAACCCCAACGGCCCCCGGCTCCTCTGCACCCGAACCCCAACGGCCCCCAGCTCCTCTGCGCCCAGGATGCCCCCTGGGCAAGACGACTGTAATTGTTAGGTGCCGTGTGGAACTGCACTAGAGACAATCAGATTTCGTAATGAAATACACATTGGCAAGTTTTCGCAGGCTGAGAGTTTTGATTTTCCTCCCCCTTCTCTGCTCCAAGAGACTTTTGTACGTTCCCTGACTAGACACTTTCACTCTGCCCTGCAGAGAACTGACCCACCGGCCCCCGGGAGCAGCCCCCTCGGCGTGTCAGGTTACAGTTCACCTGCCTTCCCTAATACCTACTTAAAATCCCTTCCCCCTTGTGAAGTCGAGCCAGCGTTTCTTCTCCAGGGCATATCCTCTTCCTACCAAGGGTGTTCAGACCTGTGCGGCCAGCATGGACCCAGGCCCTGCAATCCTGGCACTACCCTGGATCCTGAGAACTGGCAAGAGGCTCTCAGATAACCCCATCCCTGTGTCAGTCTGTGACACTGGCCCTTTTCTGCCTCCTGGAAAGCCTGTCCAATGAGGCCTGCTGGTTTCCCACGCCACGGGGGCTGGCGGGGGCTGCTGAGGCAGGTATTGTTTAATCTGGTCTCTTCTCCCGGAGCAACTTCCACTGCTCTCAGAACTTGGGGCTGCAGAGGCGGAAGGATGGCACCGGCGAGAGCTCAGCGCTCCCTAACGCCATGGTGGAGCGTTCCTTCCGTCGTGACTCAGAGCAAAAAGCTGCCCCCCGAGCTCCCTGTGCGTCCCGTCCAGTGAACTGCCTGGTGCTGCTTCATTTGGAGAGATCTGACAAGGCCGCGGGCTGAGGGCAGTAATGCTGCAAAGCCCAACACGAGTGGGGCTGTTTTCTCCACGTTCCTTCTGCAGCTGTGTGTTCAGTGGGGCCTACATCTTAACCCCCCCCCCCCACAACTATGGGCTAAAAATATACACCGGACCCCTGTCGTCCTACAGGTTAAACCTGTTTGCTGGGGTGGGAAATACCTGCTCTACTCTGCCCTTTGGCCAGCCTCGTGCTCCCCAAGCCACACCTGGGCCTGGCTGGGGAAGGGGCATAGAAGCTGGCAGATCGTGTATTCCACATGTAGCAGGATGTTTGAGTTTGGTTTGACGGGCGGCTCGCTGCTGCTGCTGTTTATTGCAAAGAAACGTGCGAGAGCCCATGAGGAAGAGAGACGTGGCTGGCAAAAGAACAGAAAGAAGGCAGTGCCAGTCCGCCTCCATCCCCGGTTTCTGCCTGACCTCTGTCCTCTGACCTGAAAGGATCCAGCTCCTCTCTAGTAGCAACAAAGAGATGCCATGTTCCCCTCTTTAATCCTGGCACCTGCCACCTCCACTTTGCTCGTCGCCCGTTCCCCGGAAAGGCCTCGTGCCCATTGCTGATGGTGCCAGCAGACACGCGAGGTGCCGCCGATGGATGATGCGAACACAGGGTGAGGGGAGAGTGCTACCTCGTGCAATAGGACCTCGGGGGGGATAGCTGCTGCTGTTTGGCTTCATGTGACCCTTCGAAACAGCCTCCTGAAGAGTTCTGCGTGCGTGACCGAGCGGCTCGCGGGGGCCGCACGGGACACCCAGCGGTGCCGGAAAGACCTCAGCCGGGGGAATTCTGGCACAGACGTCACCATCTGACAATTCTGGCACAGACGTCACCATCTGACCAGTCCCGCAGGAAACCGTGCGGCTTGCACTCCACGCCGTGCGTGCCGGCCTGAGCGCTGTGGGGCGCGCGCCGGAGAGAGCTCGACGTTGAAATGTCGTGCCAACGGAGGAGGGCGCTGGGTGTGAGTGACTGAGCATGGAGAGAGGAGGTGAGCCAATGGGCAGGCTCCACTTCGGAGTCACATTTGAAAGTTGAAAGTAAACGAATTAACGCACCCCTGTCTGCTTGGGGAGATGGAAGCGTGCTGCGGCTCGGTCCATGCGGCCCACCAAGCCGGACACGCCTTTCGTCAGGCGTTTGGGGGATGGACACTGACGCCTGGAGCATTTCTCGGCTTGGCTGGAATAGCAGGTGGGTTCAAACCAGCCCTTCCTGGGCTGTACTGGGTGAGTGCGCTGCTTTGAAAGGGCTTGGTCCCTTTCCCACAGGGAAGTCGCCCTGACTTCCTGCTCCTGTGCCCTCTGCTGGGGTTCTGCGGGACCGTGAAGGCCAGAAGGGACCATGGTGCTCAGCTAGTCCGGAGAGGACCCCCCCCCCCCCGTTCTGAGACGATCACAGCCTGGGGGTGTGGCTCTGGTTCCCTGAACGTTGGGTCCAGGTTCCTGGGGCAGAGCCCAGGCCACAGCAGGACTTGAGCCCTATTCATGCAGGTCATTGCCTCATGCCTCCTCTGCACCCAGGTCCTGTGGGGTCTGGCACCGGCTGTGCTGTGGCTTGAGCTGGGCAGCCTGGAGACCTGGGTTGCAGGCTGCCCTCCCCGAGCTCTCTGCCGGCCACTGGCTTCTGGGTGCAAGCAAGGATCCTGGGCCAGTAAGCCTCACTTCAGTCCCTGGAAAAAATCATGGAGCAGGTCCTCAAGGAATCAATTCTGAAGCACTTAGAGGAGAGGAAAGTGATCAGGAACAGTCAGCATGGATTCACCAAGGGCAAGTCATGCCTGACTAATCTAATTGCCTTCTGTGACGAGATAACTGGCTCTGTGGATGAGGGGAAAGCAGTGGACGTGTTGTTCCTTGACTTTAGCAAAGCTTTTGACACTGTCTCCCACAGTATTCTTGCCAGCAAGTTAAAGAAGGATGGGCTGGATGAATGGACTATAAGGTGGATAGAAAGTTGGCTAGATTGTCGGGCTCAACGGGTAGTGATCAATGGCTTCATGTCTAGTTGGCAGCCGGTATCAAGTGGAGTGCCCCAAGGGTCGGTCCTCGGGCCGGTTTTGTTCAATATCTTCATAAATGATCTGGAGGATGGTGTGGATTGCACCTTCAGCAAGTTTGCAGATGACACTAAACTGGGAGAAGAGGTAGATACGCTGGAGGGGAGGGATAGGATACAGAGGGATCTAGACAAATTGGAGGATTGGGCCAAAAGAAATCTGATGAGGTTCAACAAGGACAAGTGCAGAGTCTTGCACTTAGGACGGAAGAACCCAATGCACCGCTACAGACTAGGGACCGTTCTGCAGAAAAGGACCTAGGGGTTACAGTGGACGAGAAGCTGGATATGAGTCAACAGTGTGCCCTTGTTGCCAAGAAGGCCAATGGCATTTTGGGATGTATAAGTAGGGGCATTGCCAGCAGATTGAGGGACGTGATCGTTCCCCTCTATTCGACACTGGTGAGGCCTCATCTGGAGTACTGTGTCCAGTTTTGGGCCCCACACTACAAGAAGGATGTGGAAAAATTGGAAAACGTCCAGCGGAGGGGAACAAAAATGATTAGGGGTCTGGAACACATGACTTATGAGGAGAGGCTGAGGGAACTGGGATTGTTTAATCTGCGGAAGAGAAGAATGAGGGGGGATTTGATAGCTGCTTTCAACTACCTGAAAGGGGGTTCCAAAGAGGATGGATCTAGACTGTTCTCGGTGGTAGCAGATGATAGAACAAGGAGTAATGGTCTCAAGTTGCAGTGGGGAAGGTTTAGGGGTGGGATATTAGGAGAAACTTTTTCACTAGGAGGGTGATGAAACACTGGAATGTGTTACCTAGGGAGGTGGTGGAATCTCCTTCCTTAGATATTTTTAAGGTCAGGCTTGACAAAGCCCTGGCTGGGATGATTTAGTTGGGGACCTGTCCTGCTTTGAGCAGGGGGTTGGACTAGATGACCTCCTGAGGTCCCTTCCAACCCTGATCTTCTATGATTCTAAGGAGTCCTCCTGCATGCCCCTGGCTGCTGAGTTCTCTCGGGGGTCTGCCCCTCCTGCCCACTGGGGTGGTTGCCCCCCTTTCTGGCACTTGCCTGCTGGGGTGGGTTGCCCCACTCAGTCCCCCTTTCCATCCCCTCCCCCCCACCCCATTCTGAGGTGATCCCACTTTCCTTCATTGGGGGTCCCCTCTCCTGTGGGTCAGTCCCCTCTGGTTGGCTTGGCCCCTTTCCCAGCGCAATCCCCTCAGCCCTCAGGTGACCACACTCTGGCCCGTGTGGCCCGTTCACCCTGCCAGACAGGAGCCACATCCTCTCGCCCAACCCCCCCTGCCATCCTTCAGCTTGATCCTCTAGCGATGGACTCCCCCGTCCTGCGGGGAGAGAGATGCTGGGGGGATGGTGTGAGGGGGCAGGGAGAGCAGGGAGGGAGATGGGAGGGATGTCTGAGGAAATAGGTGGGGAGGGCAAGCCGTGAACCGGGGCAGAGGAGACGGGGGCAAAGGACCAAAGGCTGAGGACCAGAGCGAGGGGCCGTCAGTGTGTGGGAGGGGAGAGGAACCAGCCAGAGAGGCAGGACAAACCCCACAGACCCATGAATTGGAGCAAGCCCAGGAGCTGCAGGGGCTGCAAAAGATGATGAGAAAAATTCTCCCATCTCCAGCGGGCAGGGGAAAGGAGCGAAACACCGGGGGCAGCTGCAGTGGGGGCCGGTTTCGGTGTCTCGGGGTTGCTTTTAACAGTCCAAAAGAGACGCGCCTGCCCAGAAATCTGGGACAACTGACCCCCCCACAGGCGAAGATTCCCCGCTCGCAGGGCTGAAGCCCTTGGGCTTTGGCCCCCCAGGGTGGTGGGGCTCAGTCGTTTTCAGGTCTGGGGTCGTGTAGTAATTTTTGTTGTCAGAAGGGGGTCCCGGGGCAATGAATCGCTAGGCCTTTTAAACTGCCCTCCCAGGTAGAAACACCTGTCCCCTCCCCCCTGCATTAGGCTTAGGGCGGGAGGTTTAGGTGGCTGACCCCCAGCCCTGCAATAAGGGCACATGAAGCGTCGGGCTGACGCGAGGAGCCGCAGGTGCAGCGTTTCCCTGGAGCACTTTCCCTGCGTCAATTGTCCACTCGCTGCTGCATCAGAGCAACATTGTAATGTCACAGCCAGGGCGGAGATCGGGGGGCATTAGGGGCATTGCCCCCCCAGACTGCAGCTTTCCACTCCCCTCCCGGCCCTGGCCCTTCAGCGCAGCCCCAGGGCACACAGCCACTTGCCCGGCCTGGCAGACCCTGCGTTTGGGGGGGCAGGGTCTGGAACAGGGGAATTTTGGGGGGTGGGGGAGCCTGGGTCAGAGGCGCAGAAGAGGCACAGCTGGAAGGTTTCCTCCTCCTGCCCTCAGCAGCTGGCTTGCAGGCGGGGGGTCAGGGGTTGCTATTTCACTGTGGAGAGTATCGGGGAACCCCCATGCACTGAACTGTCCCCTCCATCTCGGGTGTTGGTGGTGGGCTGTGGGTGGGCTGTTTTGCAGTGAAGGGCTGGGGGATCCCCCTCCCCAGGGCACTGACCTGTCCCCTTCCCCCCTCCTGTCTCCCCTATCCATGCGGGAGCCCTCCCCCACCATTATAGGCTGCGCCCTCCCCAGCCAGGGTGGGGCACGAAGCTGCCAGCAGCAGCATCCTCAGCCTGTCCCCACCACTGGGCTTGCTCAGCCGTTTTGCTGACTGGGGGCTCCCCTGCCCCATTCCCCCCACGCTCAGCCCCCTAACTCCCCTCCCAAAACATGACTGTCCCACTCCTTAACTCGTCATATGCCTTTGCTCGAATGGCACTCCCCACAACCGCAACAGTTCCTAGGGCTCGGGCGTGACCTTGCACGTGGCAGGCTTACGGGGTCTTTTCCCAGAGAAAGAGCCTCACACAGTAATAACCCTAACCTCTGTTGATTACCAGTCACCACAACAGAACACACATGCTGAGCACACAACGCTCCCCGCTCCCAAGGAGACCGGAGCTTTCCCTGGTGGCCAGTCAGGATCAGGTCATCCGGGGACTCCAGTTTCTGCCCGGTGTCACGGGCTGGGTGCCGAGGTCTGGCAGCTCTGCTCTTGGGCTGTGTCCTGGAGTTGGTCCCAAAGCACTTCCTTGTGGACCCCAGTTCATACAGCGAAACTTGAGTCCTGCGTAGCTGGGCCTTCACCCGTCATTTTAAAGTACAAGACAGTACTTCTCACCAGTCCTAGCCCCTTCAGACCCCACCACCTTGGCTGACTTACACCTTGCAAGACTAGCCACGCAACAGACAGAACCAAGCAAGGAACCAGCCAGCCAGACCCTACAGAGAAACCCTGGAGAAGTGGGGACCGTGAAGGCAGAACAATAGAAGGGGGGATTTGACAGTCACAGCTGGTGAGACGTGAGTCCTTGCCAGACAGGAGGCTTCAAACAACGTTTTCTTTAACCAGCTTAAGATCTGTTTCTTTAGCTGGTGCTGGTGGGTGCTACGGGGACAGGAGCCGCTTACCAGCCCGATAGGCTGTGACTTCCTGCTTCTTCTTTGCTCATGGCTGCTGCTGCTTACTCAAGGAAAAGACCTCAGACCTGACAATATGGCTACAGAAAGAGACCTTATCCTTACAGCTGGGCACCTGGGCAGAGCTAGGACACCAGTGCAAATAAAGCCTGTTCTGGGCGGCTTTGCCCCATGCCATCAGTCGCTAGCAGGGACGAGTGTGGTCACCTAAGTTCCCTCTAAGCTGCGCGGCTGTGCAGCAGCCTATAAAGGGTCGCGCAGTCCTCTCCCCCAGCCCCGGAGCTGCTGCAGGGAGAGAGATCTGGGGGGAGCTCCCTCCTGCACCCCAACCCCCTCATCCCCATCCCAGAGCCCATACCCTCCGCCAGAGCTCTCACCCTGCCCCCACACCCCAACCCCCTGCCCCAGCCCTGAGCCCCCTCCCACATGGTGAACCCTCATCCCTGGCCTCACCACAGAGCCTTCACCCCCAGCCGGAGCCCTCACTCCCACACCCCAACCCTCTGCCACGGCCTCACCCAGGGATCTGATCCGACCGTGACACCCACGGGTTAGTTGCTCCAGACCGGGGGGACGGTTTCCACATTAAGTGTCAGCGTGGTGCCTAAGCTGTTCTCTGCATTGCCCCGCCCCGCCCCCCAGTCTAAACGTGACCAGGTTTCCAAGGGTAGCTGCGCCCTGGCTTTGCTGCACCGGCCCTGCTTGGGCCAGCGTTGCGGTGTGGGAGCGTCAGGAGCACTCTGCCTCCAAGGCCTTTCGAAGCCTGGGCTCTTGGCCTCCCATTCTGCTACTGGCCATGCTGATCTCCTCCAGATGTGGGGCCCAGAGGCTATGCCCACAGATGCTGCAACTCGGGGTGGGGGGCTGCAGCACCTCCACACTTGAAGGGGTTTCCATTAAATCCAGGGTTCACAGTTTGGCTCAATGGCTCTCAGCACCCGCCACCAGATGCGCTGTTCCAGTGCCCCTGGCTGCACCACTCCGTCATTTCCCTGGACACCAGGCTTGGCGGTGCTGAGAGTTTCTTTCATTAGCCCCTGCCCCCCACAGACTTTAGCTGTATTGCATGCAACTAAGATAACACCAAGTGCCGGGGCGCCCACAGGGAAACAGACTGCACAGCAGGTGTGGCGAGATTACTTCCAAGCAGAAAGAAAAGGTCAATTAATGGATGATGCCCCAGCTCTGCGAAAGACTGAATTTTGATCTATGAGCCACCATGACAGCTGTGTCTGAGACAACGCAGATCACCCAGCACGGGACAAAGCATCCTCTGCTAGGGAGCAAACTTCCAGAAGCAATCAGGTGAATCTAAAGTCTTGAGTCGGTAGGAAACACAGCAAAGCCTCTTCAAAAGGGCTTTTCCAGCAAAAGAATGACTCATAACGACACTCCCTTCTACCCAATGAACCCGACCAACCTCCCAGATGCGACAAATAAAGAGAGAGAAACGAAATCCCTACCCTAAAATCCCTTCCTTTGACCCCGAAAAGAGCAATGTGCCAGATACTCCATGAAGTCATCTCGGGTCTTCACTATTGCTACAGATGTTTGCTTGAAAGCTGCTGAGAGGGTGGTAATGGGCAGGACTATAAAACCAGACAGTCACAAAACACTTTTGGGGACCTAGTTCGGGGTCCTCTTTTGATGTTGAAAGTCTTTTACAGCAGAAATAAAGAATCATGGAACTGAGGTCAGACAGTTCTTTACCCTCAAGGAAGGAATTCTGCGGCATTTTAAGTCTCCTGTATAAATCCCTTCACACACACACACCCGCCTTTGGTCCCCCGGTTTGGGTCTGGATCCTATGTAGTTGGTTCAGAGGGGTGGGCAGCAGCTTTTGTATATACTTGGGAAGGGTGATTCATCACAGAGGTTTGACTTTGGCATCCCAATTTCAGGTCAGCAGGCTGCGAAGTCACGTACCATACAATTTGCACCATGTAACACAACTGATGCATCTTAATCTGTATGGGTTTTAAGTGTTTATCTCACAAAGGTAGTAAGATCTGTAGTGAATGTGTTGTCTCAGACAATGGAGAGATGCACTTTCAAGGGCAAGTGGGAAAGGACAATGGGCAGGAGAATCAAGCCCCAGAACTCAACAGCAGTGTGGATTCCTCCATCTCGCACTCCAGAAGGAGAATGGGGAACGGATGGCTGTATCGAGTCCGACATTCCAACACAGGGAATCATTGTGTTCCCATTCCCCCGCCTCAAGATTTGGGATCAGTGGCTTACCCATCCTTGGGGAAGGAGACCTGAGAGCACTCGTGTCTTTGCTGGGTCACTGATGGTCTTGAGGGTTTGTGCTGTTTGTCACTAAGTCTCCCAGCGTTTGGAGAGCTCTGTATTCTGTACAGGGACCCAACAACTCTTGGGCCAGATGTTTAACTTTCCCTAAGGCTCTCCCTTGTGTTCGGATGAAGGACAAGGGGTGGGAATAAAATCACAGTTGAATATTGATTGAGTTACAAATAATTGCCCAGCTGCGAGGTCTCCTGTCTTCCTTTCCTTGGGCAGGATGTGAGATCCCTAAGCCTGGCATCCTGTCCACGAGGGGAGGACACATGCCGGCTGCTGTGGTCATGAGTGGCCGTAGTAATGCTGCTTGACTCCTGGCAGTTGCTCCCTGGGCCGGTAGCTTAAGGGAAGGGTCTCGTGGTTTCTCATCTTTCTGAAAGGCCCCATGGTGCCCCCCCATATGGTCCCCAAGGGCCTGGGAGCACCGGAGCCAGCTATTCAGGCAGAACCTGACGTGCCAGGGGCCAGGGGCACAGGGCACTGCTGGCCTGCCCTGCTCGCAACTCCCCCCCCGCACCAGGGGTTCCCCCCCATTGCCAGGAGTCTCTGCCCCCCCCACACCAGGTGTCCCCCCCATTGCCAGCGGTCTCTGCCCCCCCCCACACCAGGTGTCCCCCCATTGCCAGCGGTCTCTGCCCCCCCCCACACCAGGTGTCCCCCCATTGCCAGGGGTCTCTGCCCCCCCACCAGAGGGTCTCCCCCGCATTGCCAGGGGTCTCTGCCCCCCCACCAGGGGGTCTCCCTCCCCATTGCCAGGGGTCTCTGCCCCCCCCCACCAGGGGGTTCCCCGCCCCCGCTCCTGGGGGACGGAGGAGGGGCAGGCTAAGCCTGGGGGACGGGGGGGGGCGAGGTCAGGGCCAGGGCGCGTGCAGCTGGGAGCGGGGCGCATGCGCCCTCCCGGCAGTTTGCTGCCCCTCAGGTGAGGGGAGATGGGCGGGGTGGGGGTCACGTGTCCACCCGGCATCACTTCCGGCTGCATTCACTTCCGGTGTCGCTGTGAGCGGGCTGCCTTCGCCTCCCGGGGTGGGAGCGGGCGCTGGGCCTGGGGTCGCTGTAGGGAGCGGGGGGGGGGGCTGGGGTTGGAGCGGGGAGCAGGGGCTGGGCCTGGGGTTGGAGCGGGGGCTGGGCCTTGGTTCAGAGCGGGGGCAGGGGTCGCTGTAGGGAGCGGGGGGGGGGCTGGGGTTGCTGTGGGGAGCAGGGGCTGGGCCTGGGGTTGGAGCGGGGGCTGGGCCTTGGTTCAGAGCGGGGGCAGGGGTCGCTGTAGGGAGCGGGGGGGGGGCTGGGGTTGCTGCGGGGAGCAGGGGCTGGGCCTGGGGTTGGAGCGGGGGCTGGGCCTTGGTTCAGAGCGGGGGCAGGGGTCGCTGTAGGGAGTGGGGGGGGGGCTGGGGTTGCTGTGGGGAGCACGGGCTGGGCCTGGGGTTGGAGCGGGGGCTGGGCCTTGGTTCAGAGCGGGGGCAGGGGTCGCTGTAGGGAGTGGGGGGGGGGCTGGGGTTGCTGTGGGGAGCACGGGCTGGGCTGGGGTTGGAGCGGGGGCTGGGCCTTGGTTCAGAGCGGGGGCAGGGGTCGCTGTAGGGAGTGTGGGGGGGCTGGGGTTGCTGTGGGGAGCACGGGCTGGGCCTGGGGTTGGAGCGGGGGCTGGGCCTTGGTTCAGAGCGGGGGCAGGGGTCGCTGTAGGGAGTGGGGGGGGGCTGGGGTTGCTGTGGGGAGCACGGGCTGGGCTGGGGTTGGAGCGGGGGCTGGGCCTTGGTTCAGAGCGGGGGCAGGGGTCGCTGTAGGGAGCGGGGGGGGGCTGGGGTTGCTGCGGGGAGCAGGGGCTGGGCCTGGGGTTGGAGCGGGGGCTGGGCCTGGGTTCAGAGCGGGGGCAGGGGTCGCTGTAGGGAGCGGGGGGGGGCTGGGGTTGGAGCGGGGGCTGGGCCTTGGTTCAGAGCGGGGGCAGGGGTCGCTGTAGGGAGCGGGGGGGGGCTGGGGTTGCTGTGGGGAGCACGGGCTGGGCTGGGGTTGGAGCGGGGGCTGGGCCTTGGTTCAGAGCGGGGGCAGGGGTCGCTGTAGGGAGTGTGGGGGGGCTGGGGTTGCTGTGGGGAGCACGGGCTGGGCCTGGGGTTGGAGCGGGGGCTGGGCCTTGGTTCAGAGCGGGGGCAGGGGTCGCTGTAGGGAGTGGGGGGGGGCTGGGGTTGCTGTGGGGAGCACGGGCTGGGCCTTGGTTCAGAGCGGGGGCTGGGCCTTGGTTCAGAGCGGGGGCAGGGGTCGCTGTAGGGAGCGGGGGGGGGCTGGGGTTGCTGCGGGGAGCAGGGGCTGGGCCTGGGGTTGGAGCGGGGGCTGGGCCTTGGTTCAGAGCGGGGGCAGGGGTCGCTGTAGGGAGTGGGGGGGGGCTGGGGTTGCTGTGGGGAGCACGGGCTGGGCCTTGGTTCAGAGCGGGGGCTGGGCCTTGGTTCAGAGCGGGGGCAGGGGTCGCTGTAGGGAGCGGGGGGGGGGGCTGGGGTTGCTGCGGGGAGCAGGGGCTGGGCCTGGGGTTGGAGCGGGGGCTGGGCCTTGGTTCAGAGCTGGGGCAGGGGTCGCTGTAGGGAGTGTGGGGGGGCTGGGGTTGCTGTGGGGAGCACGGGCTGGGCTGGGGTTGGAGCGGGGGCTGGGCCTTGGTTCAGAGCGGGGGCAGGGGTCGCTGTAGGGAGTGTGGGGGGGCGTGGGGTTACTGCAGGGAGCAGGGCCTGGGCCTGGGGTTGGAGCGGGGGCTGGGCCTTGGTTCAGAGCGGGGGCAGGGGTCGCTGTAGGGAGCGGGGGGGGGCGTGGGGTTACTGCAGGGAGCAGGGCCTGGGCCTGGGGTTGGAGCGGGGGCTGGGCCTTGGTTCAGAGCTGGGGCAGGGGTCGCTGTAGGGAGTGGGGGGGGGCTGGGGTTGCTGCGGGGAGCAGGGGCTGGGGTTGGAGCGGGGGCTGGGCCTGGGTTCAGAGCTGGGGCGGGGGTCGCTGCAGGGGGGCGTGGGGTTGCTGCAGGGAGCAGGGCCTGGGCCTGGGGTCGGAGCTGGGGCTGGGGCTGGCATCCCCCTGCGGGCTCCCTCTGCCCTTGTGACGCCGCCCCCATCCCAACTGCCGTGGCGGTGAGTGGGGGGAGCCCACACCGGGCCGCCAGGCCGAGCCCCCGGGGGAAGCGGGATGGAGAAACGGGCCCGCCAGAGAGATGTCGCGGCGCCCATGGGAGTTCGCAGGTGAGGCCCAAACTGTGCTTCTCCCAGCGAGAAATGGCATGAACCATGTCCCGGCTGGGGGATAGCACATGCCCAGAGTGGGGATCCAGGCCACCATTTGCAAGTGATGAGTTTCTATTGCAGAATCTATTATTATTATTCACATTTGTGAGGGTGAGGCCCCAGGGTCAACCAAGGATGGGGCCCCATTACCATGGGTGGTGACATGTGAGCCAGGAAGCCTCCAGGTGGACTCTCAGGATTGTCTTTTACCTGGTAAATGGATCCGTTAGCTCTGGAGTCTAGAGGAGACCGGAAGCCTGGAGACCCATGACCCTGTTGTGACAAGCCATGTGTCAGAGTACAGCTGCATCGCATCATGGCATTCACAGAGCTGCCGCTTTCAGTCCATTTAGGAACGCAGATGTCCGCTGTAACTCTCCACCCCCTTCACTGACATTGCATGTAGATCTGTCCTCGCTCATCGGTTCAGATTGGCTGGTGAATCAGAATTTGCCCTCTGCTTGCTGTCCTGGGGGCAGATTTTGGGGGATTGCCTTTCTGATTTTGATCTCCTTAGTGTTTTACTTGTTTCTGCCCTACTCTTTGCAGTTTTCCTTTCTGAGAGATCCTTTCTCCTGACTGCTGGATGTGATCTTGTCTGGGTTCTCTCTCCATTCTGCAGACGATGGGCTTGAGAGTGATTGTGAGAATGAGAAAACTCTACGGGAAGATCCTGGAAAGGTGAGCGCCAATGAGATCTTTTCAGACTGCTCCATGGGCAATGTTTCCCAGAGTCTGGACCAGGGAAAAGACAGTGAAAGTCAGCATGGGTTCAAACGCAGCAGAGAAAATCCACATGGAACCGGTGGGGCAAATCCACTCTCTGCGAGAGACGTCTCAAGAAGTGCAAAGATGTTGCTGTGCACTAGAGCCCAGCTCAGAGGGGAGAGAGACCCTATAAACGTGAGGAATGAGGCAAAAGCTCCTGGCAGTGCCCAGCCCTTATCAAACACCAGGGAATCTGTATAGGAAAGAAGCCCTACAAATGCATTGCGTGTGGGAGGAGCTGCCAGCTGAGCTCAGCGCTCATTAAACACCAGAGCACCAACTCCGCGAAGAAACCCTCCAAGTGCCTTGGCTGCGAGAAGCCGTTCAGCTGGTGCTCCGCACTCCTAAGATGCCAGAGGAGCCAGGCTGAGCAGATCCCCTGCCATCCCACTGAATGTGGGGAGAGCTTCCAGCAGCGCTCTGCCTTTGCCAGACTCCAGAGAATCCACTGGGCGGAGAAAAGGTATGAGCGTGCTGACTGCGGGAAGGCCTTTGGGCAGAGCTCGGAACTGATCAGACATCAGAGAATCCACACCAGCGAGCGACCCTACACATGCGCCAAGTGTGGAAAGAGCTTCTCTTGGAGCTCAACCTTCGTCACGCACTGGAAGATCCACACAGGCGAGAGACCCATCAGTGCAGGGAATGTGGGGAGTGCTTCAACTGGAGCTCCACCCTCCTCGTCCACTAGAGGATCCATAAGGGGCAGAGACCCTACAAATGCACCGAGTGTGGGAAAGGCTTCAGTCACAGCTCAGCTCTCATTCAGCATCAAATAACGCACACGGGAGAGAGACCCTGGACCTGCTCCGAGCGTGGGAAGAGCTTCGGTCAGAGCAAATCCCTCCTTGCCCATCAGAGAACAGGCCCTATGGGTGCAGCGAGTGTGGGAAAGGCTTCCCGCGAAGTGTGGAGCTTCTCCAACACCAAGTTATCCACCTAGAGGACAGACCCTACAAATGTAGCGCCTGCAGGAAGAGCTTCAACAGCAGCTCGAACCTGACCAAGCATCAGTGAATCCACGCTGGGGAGAAACCCTACAAATGTGACGTGTGCGGGGAAGGCTGCAGCCCATGGCCCATCAGAACCCATACGGGCAAGAGGCCCTATAAATGTCCCAGTTGTGAACAAAGGTTTAGGTGGCGCTCAACACTTATCAGACATCGGAGAATCCATGTGGAGCCAGTTGCTCTGGGGGCATTTTCGTAAAACCACCAGGGAGCTATGTCCTGTTAAGCAGGGAGCCTGGGGGCTGCACAAGAAGGGCTGCGTTTGCTGTGGACCCCTCCCCAGGAGGGAGTAAAAGGAGGCAGCCCAAGACTTGAGCATTCACCTGCTGAGAGAGGAAATGTAGTTATTATAGAGGAAAAAACATCGTAAAAACTCATCAGCTACATACCTCCGAGCTGCTTGGATAGCAGGTCATAGCCAGTGTGCTGGGGCCAGTTTTGGGGTGACTGTCTGATTCTAAGTGGGCACCAAAAAAGTAGTCATAAAAATAATCATGTTCAATGATAGTCTAAATGTGAATTGTGAAAAAATAGCTCTGTGCCGTGAGGGGGAGAGACTGTGCAGAGCAGGGGTGAGTTACTGAGGGGACAGCGAGAAGACAGAGGCGAGCTAGCCGTGAAAGAAAGCAGAACTGCTAAATTCAAATATATGGAGCTGTAGCCCCTACTCATTCATGCTGGTGCGGCCCTGTGGATTTCTCATGCTGTGTTGGCCACAGCTGAGTGCAGTGGAATTTGCATCGTGCCTGTGTCCAGGTCCATGACTTACAAAAACCGAATCCATACACTGGAGGTGAGCTTAGGCCAGTTGGGACGGGAGCTCGCTCATCCTAGGGACTGTGAGAACAAATGACCTGCTGTGCCTCCAGGCTGCAGAGGGGGTGATGCTGATCAGTGAGACTGGCTGCTTTCTCTTAGGAATGGCATAAAACCATTTTAGCCTGCTTGAAACATGTAAAATAGGTTTGTGGGGGGTGGTTGTTTTTTTAAAGCCCTCCCCCCGCATTTCTGCAAAGGCTCCCTTTGATCAAGGCAACTACCTCACCCCTTTCCTTGGTCTGTATCTGCTGTAGGCCCCATTACACAGGCAGTGCTTTTAGCAGCCTCGTTGCTGTCTCACTTGAACTGTCATTAATACCATGTTTGGGGACGTGGGATTTCCCTGGGGACGAGAGAGTTTCCAGTGTGACCAGTGGCCGGAAGGTGCAGGCCTCCTCCAGCTGTGACTGTACAGGAGGTTCCTAGTTGGTTTGATGGTCAGATACACCCGCCACGGCTGCGGTCATGAGCCGGAGTGTGTAACTGAGCTGGAGTTAGTGTATTGAATGATCCCTGTGGCACAGGCTCAACACCCTCTAAGCAGGGGCTGTATGTGTCTCCATCCCTTTCATGCAGCTCCCGGGTTCCCTGAAACAGTCATTGCTTATGCCACCCACCCCACTGCAGCCTCACTGGGGAGATCAAAAATGAAACCATCCCGTGGTCCAGAACCTGCCTGAGCTCATAGTTCTGGGCAGGGACGGGAGCTGCCTTCTCTCTGTGAGACTGGCTGTGAACACTGCCCTGAGTCCGGTGTGTTTTGGGAGCAGCGGGGTAGTCACACGCTACAGCATTTCTCATCCTTGTGGATGGTATTTATCCCAGAGCCAAGGGCAGTGGTTAACAGGTGGGAGTTTTGCGGGGTGTGTGTGTGTCTGTGTGTTTGAACAGGAGGGACCAATGAAAGTGTAGAATTGCTGAGCCTGGAGACTTTTGAACATTTTACATAACTAACACTCACATAATCAGTGAGATGACAGGCAGGCTTTGAGGGCCAAAGCTGGGGCAAATGCCCTCAGGCCCTCCTGTTAAGGGCTGGTCCTGGACCAGTGAGGAGGGAGGATGGAAAGCTCACGCTCCCTGAGTCCTAGTAGCTACATCCCCCAGGCCCAGAGGTGTGTGCCTGCCTCAGCTAGGGTGGGAAGGCAGAAGAGGTTGAGTATTTCCATGCTTTGATGGGGGTGAGCTTCCTGCACTGGGGAGGAGATGAGTCCAGTTTGCTATGGGGCACTGACTGATCACATGAGTTTGGGAGGCTGGTGATTTTTCCACTCATGGGGTTGGCAATGCTGATCTTGCTCACCAGGTGGCTTTTCCCAAAGAGCTTGCAGCACTGCTGCAGTTTCCACGATATGCATCTGAGGAAGTGAGCTGTAGCTCACGAAAGCTTATGCTCTAATAAATTGGTTAGTCTCTAAGGTGCCACAAGTCCTCCTTTTCTTTTTGCGAATACAGACTAACACGGCTGCTACTCTGAAACCTGTAAGTACAAGGTAACTCATTAGTAATAGCACACGAGTAACAGACTGTCACCACAGTGCTAGTTATTTCTAGCAATTATGTTTTCACACTTTTACTTGCCTGTCAGGTATTTTCTACATTCATAGTTTACCATTTAACAGAGTGGCGAAAGCAACAGGTTAATCACTGTCAGAATTTTGACTTAATCTCAGTGCACAGAATATAGTAATATATACCATTTGTGGATTCTTTGGTCATCCAGCTGTATTATTTAACAAAGAGACTTAAATCAAAAAGCATGAACAGATGAAACTCTTACAGAACGGCATTCCTTTTTCTTTGAGTCTTACTTTAAATCTCTGCTCTAAAAGGACGCTTAAAAAAATTAAGCTTTAATGTCTCTCCTATAAAGAAAGAAAACGTAAAATTCCCCAAAGCCCCCTAGCGTGCTAAATCGTCCAATCCAACTCCAGTCAAGTAACAAAAACCCGTCAGGTGACACCACATATTTTAAACCCATACGGAGTGCTAAACTGAAAACAACCCATTTAAATAGAGCTTAGTGTGCAAAGCCTGGTGTGAAACCAAAATTCAGGTTTCTTACAATCTCCATAAGAAAGTACCCACACTGTGTTGTCAAACACTGCTAATTGCTGGGGTGTTACATTGAAGTGTACAGCCAGAATGATCCTGATAAATTCTTCAAAGCAACAACGGGTCAGTAGACAAGAGCTAAGAGGTTCACAAAAGGTGAATCCCAATGCTAATTAAAGTGAAACTGCCCATTAACAGATGCATATAAAAGTTAGTACATTTCTTTAATTGTGGAGCTATGACACCCTGGCCCCACCCCAGAGCCTTCACCCCCCCTGCACCCTAAACCTCTGCCCCAGCTCTGAGCCCCCTCCCACATGCTGAATCCCTTGGCCCCACCCCTTCCCACACATCACCTCCATATTGGTGCGCATAACAAAATTCATTCTGCACATGGATGTAAAAAATTAGAGGGAACATTGGCTGTCAGGTGCTAGTACAATCAGCATCACTTAACAGTAACAGGGATGTTCTTGCAGTTAGAGGACTGGACTGGAACTAAGGATCACCTGGCTCATTTCACAACTCTGCCATGTAATTCCTGTGTGATCAAGGTCAGGCAACTTACCTGTTGTTGCCTCAGCTCCTCATTAGTAAAGTGGAAATCAGTGATACTTCCCTATTTCACAGGAGTTTGATGAAGATAAGCTCATTATTATTTACAAAGAGCTCAGGAACTACAGGGGAACAACACCCTTGCCCACAAAAACTGTTTTATCATTCAATCCTTTCAAGACTAACATCTTCATGCAGGTTTATGAATCACATTAGGACTTTAAATAGCAAAAAAATCCCACATCTGCTGCTGTTTCAAAGACGTGTGGAACAACGTCCATTACAAAAGTGGCTAGGCTACCTGGATCCCCGCCCTCTTGGATCGCAGGCAGGTGCTAAATGCCTAAGTGCAGATATTGTAAACAGGAAATGAACACAAATTGGAATGGTTCAAGCTGGGCCCAGTGCCACGAAGAGCGAAGAATCCCTCAATCCCACTGGCACTAGTGGTTGATAACACATACACGGCAGGACTGGATCCAAGTTGCCAACTCCATCGCTCCTGCTAGGGAGGAAAGTACAACATGATGGTGAGATGTTGTTTGATTTCATCGGATCTGTGCCCTGGTATTTGCATATACCCAAGGTAGATGTTTAATTACACTGGTTCCAGGCATAACAAAAAAGAACAGAATTGATAAAGGTACATTGAAACCTAATCACTTATCAAGTCTGAAAGACCTAGGTAAAACCTTTCAAACCTCACTGCCTAAAATTAGGCATCTCAATTTGAAGAGCTTAATAAAGCTAAGTAGGCTTTCAGTGGGGCTGAGCACCCACCAAACCTCTGAAAACCAGATGGGGTTTTTGTGTGCACTTTAATATACAGTTAGGTGCAAAGTTTGACATTTTTGGACATGTCACCAGATACTGCATAATCATTTCATACAAACTTTGCATCATCTTTATTCCTCAGAAGTAAAACAAAAATATAACAAGAACAGGGCAAGAAACTCCCTAGCACAGCCACAAAGAACTTTCATTGTAAAGGTATTTATATTTATGTAGAACAATGCAAACATATAGGCCTCAATTCTCTGTGCATTTATTTCTCCACTTGAGGCACGAACAGGACAGCGACAGGGTTTAAAGTCACCTTTGTTGTAGGCCAGCTCAGAGTCTGCCTGGCCCCCAAGTAATGAAGTTAAAGCAACCTCAAATATACACTGCTAATTCATATTCTAACTCCATATAGTGTACTTACTGGTTTAACTTTTTTTAGGATAAGAAAATATGACTATAATGCTATCGTATTCTAGCAGCGTGCAGTCTAGACCGGACAGGGTGATGTGCGTGGCAACTGAAACTTCTGATCATTTGTTGCTGCTGCCACAAGCTCCTTAGCTACTCCTGTCTGCAAAAATCCAGCAAACTCGGCACATGTCATTTTATAGTTGAAGTGCACGAACAGCTCAGCTTTCACCATGTCCACCTGGAGCCGAGTCCTTTCATCAGCCCACAAGTTCTTCATAACGCTGAAAACGCGTTCCACAAATGCGTTGCTGGGTGGAACAGCAAACACGTGCTGCACAATTCTAAGCAAGTTTGGGGCCTCGCAGCACTTAAAGAGCTCTACCCACACCTCAGAGACATTGATTTGATGGTGACGCTCTTGCTGCTGGCACTGTGTCGATTCAGCATCGTTTATTGAACTCTTGAGGATTGGTAGCACATCATTCAATACGCACATTTCTGTAAATAATTCATCTATGTTCACTTGAATGTTCAAGTTTGTAGACAACGCGCACAGTTTGTCTAGCTGAAGAGGCTCGTCCAGATTGAGTGGTGCACACAACTTATAGAAAGAGTTTTCGCTGAAATCAAACCACTTTTCCAGGTACTGTAGCATGCGTGTGTAAGCCCGCTGGGCATCGCCAACAAATTTATTCTGCTCATTAAGTGGTAGCTTCTTCAGGAACTGTGTCACTTTGTACCCATAGAAGCCTTTCTCTTGTCGATTCTGAATCTCTCTTCTCAGCTTGTTGAATATAGCATAGAGTTCGGTTACCTGAATGTAATCACTTTCAAGAACCTTTATGGTGTTGTTAAATTGGCTCATAATGTTGTGCACAAAGTAGATGTACAGTTCGGGAAGCGTAACAGTTTCATCATCAGAAACTGTGTCCTCTTGCTCAGCAAGAAAGGCCCATATTGCGCGGCTTACATCTTCCTCTCCTTTGTTCACAAAGTAAGATTTGAGTGCAGGCCAATCCTTCAGTAACCTGTCTACGGCAGTGAAAAGGGTCAGAAAACGTTTAGGTGCCTGGTGTAAGATTTCTAAGTATTCTGTCTCCATGAAGTCAAAGAATTCTTTAAGTTCACTGATATTCTTTGCACTGGATGAGAATTCACTGAAGACCTTGATGACCAAATATTCTACATCGTAAGAGAGCATATTCAAGCCATGTTTCGCTGTATTGTGTACTATGTGAGCACTGCAATACCCTGGCACAAGGTTTGGTAAATCCAACATTTGTTTTAGGTGCAGAAAAACAGACTTATTTTCTCCAAAATTGACTGCTCCATATGCCACAATTTTATTCTGTATCAGACCGGAATTTTGAAGACAATTTCTTAAGTTGTTTGCGATTGCCTCTGATGTTTCGTCTGCATCCTCAAAAAAGTCTATGATAGACATGCAGAGTCCCCTATCTTTATTAAAATAGCGGACGGCAACTGGGAATAATACAGTGTTCCCTTTATTAGACGCATCTGTCGCCATTGAGAAAGGTGTTGATCCAATGTCTTGCACAGCCAGTTTCAATGAATGGGGTGCTAATACAGTCTCAATCAAAGCTTCTGCTTTTGTCATTCCACAGTGAATTTTGGAAGCTATCTTGGAATCAGGGAAAATGGAGTGGTACAGTTTATTTCCACAATCTTGAGAACGGTAGCTGTGGTGGTGTTTAACTCCGTGATATGTTAAAAGCAATTCAGCCGTGCATATGTGTTGTTCTTTGGCGTTATCAGTCTTTATGGAGACTTTATTGCTAGTACTGGACCATACCTGTCCTTGTACTTTGATTCTGTGACCTTTTGTCTCTGCATGATGCTTAATAGCTTTTACAGAATCAAACTTAACCGTGAATTGAACACGACAAATAGAACAATATCCCGAGTCTTCACTTGCCTTTGTAAGCCAGTTCCGATACTCTGGGAGTTGTAGCCACTCATCTTTAAAAGAGCAGAGCCTTCGACTCTTTTTCTTTTCGGGTTCCGCCATTTCACCCTCGCGCTAGTCTGGCTGCAAGCACAGGTCAGCCACCAGATAAAAGTGTTGAGCGTGTGTGGCAGTTGCTCCCCGCTGCTTGTGGTGGCGCACTAAAAAAGTTATTCAAAGAGTCAATCCCCTGGTTTTTGGCCGATTGAGTACGCTAATTACAGGTTTTATTTGTTACAGGATGCTAGAAGAAGATAGACAATCGTGGTAACTCACTTTTGGTGTCCGGTCAATACTTCTGACTAGAGACTGCACCGGTCCCCTTAAAACTGGACTTTTTATATATTAGCCTCTCTAATTTGTCACAAGCTGTTTTCAGTGCAGCTAAAGTTAACAGCGGTATTTTGACCAGCTTGGGTAACATCCAGTTCTGCAAGGACATCTCTGTGTATTTGCATCAGTTCAGTTAGCACCACCCTGGGGAGAGCATTAACCGCTGCGGCTAGCACATCAAACGGCATGCTTACAGTGTCCCCATTTTTCATGTTTGGTAGAGTATTATTAAGCCATGACAAAATGACGTGAAAACGATAATTTAACAATATAATTTACATTGGATACCAGCTGCTCTCAAGATTAACAAAACAAGGCCCTAACATGTTGATATATTAAGTCAACTGTATTAAGATAAGAGTCAGAGTCTGGTTTTAACCTTTAAGACAGAAAACCCCCAGCCAGAAGACAGCACACAGAGAATTTAGTTCATAAGTCAACACCCCCCCCACAGTGTTTATATTTACGTATTAGGTACCAGTCATTCCTTAGAACCTTCCAGTGACTGAGAAGCTGTAATTGTCACGGGTTTCTCAGGCTCGCCTTCATTTGTTGGTACTACATTGACTCAACACATGGTATCTGTTGTTCAAACCTTTGCTGAATGTTGTGTCAGAGAAGTCAGGACAGGGGCAATAGGGGGCAGAGCACTGTGGGAGCAGTCCCTGGAGCCAGAGGCAGCATCGGTCCCTGGGCCGAGGGCATTCGGGGCACGATTGGGCGTAGGTGGGGGTTGATTCCTGGAGCAAGGGGTAGGGTTGCCACCCGTCTGGGTTTTTGGCTTCTGTGTCCAGGTGCGATGATGCTGGAGAGGGCCGGGGCCTGGGAAGCTGAGAAGGCAGGATGGGCCATTATGGATAGCGGACCTGGCCATGCTCCTCAAATGCTGTGCGCTGGCAGGATCCCTCCCCCAGGTCCAGGGGCACCATTTAGGGAGGGGAGAGGAGTATTTGCCCTCCCCGCCCCCCCAAGATTCATACCCAAGCCTTGGCATGCAGGAGTGCTGGCCCTTTAAGACAGGCACACGGAGGAGTGTGTGTGTTTGTGCACGCAGGAGTCACACAATCCCTAACCCTGAGCTCAGCGATGAAAGTAAGCTGGCACGGTCCAGTACAGCATACCGGTAAGAGCCGGTACACAGCCGACCATACCAGCAGGGCCGCTGATGATGGGGGCCAAAGGGGCAGCTTCCCCAGGGCCCGGCAATTTAAAAGGGCCCAAGGCTCCCGGCAGTGGCCGGGAGCCCCGGGATAGCGCTAGTGGCGGAGATGGCAAAGAGCCCCAGTCCCTTTAAATCGCTGCTGGACCGCGCTGAAGGGCTGGCCGGTGGAGTCTGGCCCCAGCCCCGACCCTTCCACCCAAGGGCCCCCCCCTTCCGGTTGAGCCGCCCCCGCACCTTGCTCAGGATCCCGGCTGCCCTGTGTACTGGAAAGTCCCTTAAATTGCTTTCACCCAGCCTGAGCTGTCAATCAGCTGGTGGCTCCTTTGACCCCTTTCTCGTGCCCATCACTCTGCACAGTGCTGTGCCTCCCCTGGCCAAAGCCTTGAGTTTGCACTACCTGTGGTGAACTTTCCGGGGGAGGGGGAGGGGAGGGTGGGTTGCTGGTCCCTGGATCCTGCATCTCCTTCATCCTCCAGCCTACCAATTACAAAGTTCCCTTCCCCCCCAAAAGGGTTTGAACTAATGCCTTCAGACCCTCATCTGCTGAATGGATCTATGTCACCTTTGGTGAGTTCATCCTACTTTTGAGAGGCTTTCTAACCTTTCACAGCAGAAGTATATTGCAGTCTGCCAGGCAATCATGATGCCAGTAAAAGCCAGTGCTTTTACTGACACGATGTAGCTTTATTTTATTAGCTCCTCCACTGTTTTGCTGCCTTTTGTCGACAAAACTCTGTGGTGTAGACAAGACCTCTAATGCCTAAGACAGTGCCCTAAAGAAATTAAAGGAAAAAGCTCAGAGAGGGTAAAAGATGCCCAGCAGCAAGACAATGGGGGTAGTTCTACATTACCCAGAGGGGTTTCTTTTCAGATCTCTTCAGCTTCTAGTTTCATCTCCAGTGTTCCAACAAAAAGAGCAAGAGCTGCCCCCAGAATGCCCCGTCATTTACCTAGGCCCGAGTATTGGATGCTGATAACTTGTGATGTATGTGTTTAAGGATCTAGCCCTTGGTTGAACTTTATATCTAGGTACCGTCTTGTAAAATGGCTTGCTTTCCCCCTGGAAAGGTTCTCTTGTGGATGATCTCCATACATAGTTTTACCATAGTTAATTCATTGCAATTGGTCCTACACTAAGTCTAATGTTACTAGAAGGCAATGTTTGTTCCAGTCTTTACAGAAGTTCTATCAAGTAAGTTCTACTAATTAGGTACACTTTAATACTACCAGTAAGATGTGCTAAATGAATTGTTCACTATAGCATGCCACTTAGGGAGGTCTTTTAGCAGAGAATCCCTATCCATAGCTGTCTCTAGCACAGTTTCCAATGAAAATTGCAAACGGGCAAATTCTGCCCTCCTTTGCACTGCTGGAAATCGGAGTCACTGCATGGGTCTCAACCATTATTCTGAATTTGGAGTTGTGTAAATGAGAACAGAATATGGCCCATTTTATTTCATTTTTAGTTTTGATCTTACTGATGCAAGATTTTGAAAAATATATTTTGGCCTCCTTATTATACACCTAAGGTTCACTGAAATTCTACTACATTTAGCATTTCAATCAATCATTTGTGCATTGAAAAAGTAAGAGTACAGAAAGTACTGCTATTTAAAGTGCTTCAGTTGTGGGGTGCCATGAAACAACCTTTGCGTTAGGGTGTGATAAAATATTGTCATTCAAATCGCTGTAGTACCACAAGGTTTAAAGTAGTTTAAACTTTTCCGGAGTACTGTCAACCTGTGGAACTCCTTGCCAGAGGATGTTGTGAAGGCCAAGACTATAACAGGGTTCAAAAAAGAACTAGATAAAATTCATGGAGCATACGTCCATCAATGGCGATTAGCCAGGATGGGCAGGGGTGGTGTCCCTGGCCTCTGTTTGCCAGACGCTGGGAATGGGCGACAGGGGATGGGTCACTTGGTGATTCCCTGTTCTGTTCATCCCCCCTGGGGCACCTGGCGTTGGCCGCTGTCGGAAGACAGGACGCTGGGCTAGATGACCCAGTATGGTTTATGTACTGCACCCCTTGCAAGAGTCTGATTTGTCTTGGCCACCCCCACGTTTCACCTCACTTAAAAACGACTTGCTTACAGACCAGACAGGAACATACAAAAGCCCCACAGCCCCCTGGGGCTGAAGAAGGGCGCAGGGGCTCATTTCCCCCCCCCCCGGCGATTCTAAAATGGGGGGCACTGGGGAGATGCACCCTTGTGCTGACAGTCGCCGTGCGTCTGAAGCCCGAGCTGGCCCTGCCCTGGCTAGCGCTTGCCCTGTGGCCCGGGGCAGGCGCAGGCTGAGATCGGGGGAGCCCCCGGGAAGAGCCCCGCGAGCCCTGAGATCGGGGGGGGGCCCCGGGGTGAAAGCAGCCGGGGAGCGGAGGCGGCGGCGGCGGGTTAGTTCTGAAATCGATGCGCGGCTGCCCCCTCGCCCCCCGGCATCCCAGGGAGAGTTGCCCCCCGTCCCTGGTGCCCCCGCCCGGGCAGCGCCGCTACCTACCGGTCCGCGGGAGCCGCTGCTCTGCCGGCCCGGCGGCGCTTACTGCGGGGACCGGACGTTGGGTGTCCGGTCAGCCGCGCCGACCGGACACCGAACCGATCCCCTTTGCACCCGCCCGCCCGCCGGGCTGCGGCCGCCCGAGCTCCAGGCGGACACGTTTGCGATACAAAGGAGTTTGCCTCGCTCCTCTTGCAGGACTACATGTCCCAGCATGCAACGCTGCCGGGCCGCCCCGGACCCGAGGGACCGGCCCGCGCCACAGCGAGGCGGGAAGCTTCCACCGGCGGGGCTGAGCCGGGCGTCAGTGCGCGGCATGCTGGGAGCTGTAGTTCCGGGCCGCGCGTGGCGCGTTGCCTGCTGGGAGCTGTCCCGCGGGTGGATTTCCTTTGCAGCCTATCAGAAGAGGGGCTGGCCCTTTGGAGGGCGGGATTGGCGTGCTCAGTTTGTGATTGGCTCCGTTTCCTGGGACGGCGGTGCCTGGTGGCCAATGAGAGGGCAGCCCTGGGGATCGGCGTCCAATGGGACCGGCGCGGGGGGCGGGCCCGGTGCGAAGCCAACGCGGCGGGACGGGAGCTGGCGGCGAAGCGGAGGGATGAGCGGGGAGCGGAGCCGGGAGATCCGCCGTGAGTGCGGGGCCGGGCCGGGATCTGGGGCGGTATCGGTGGGGCGGGGATGTGTGGGGCTGGGGTACTTGGGGAGGGGGGAATCGGGGTGTTTGCGGGGTGGGGGGTGCATGGGATGGGACAGGTGGGGATCTAAGGGGGTGGGGCGGTGGGTGGTATCGGTGGGGCGGGGATGTGTGGGGCTGGGGTACTTGGGGAGGGGGGATTGGAAGGGGTGGGGCAGGGGGGAATCGGGGTGTTTGCGGGGTGGGGGGTGAATGGGATGGGACAGGTGGGGATCTGAGGGGGTTGAGGTGGTGGGGCTGGGGTACTTGGGGTGGGGCAGGGGGGAATCGGGGTGTTTGGGGGGTAGGGGGTGAATGGGATGGGACAGGTGTGGATCTGAGGGGGTGGGGCGGTGGGTGGTATCGGTGGGGCGGGGATGTGTGGGGCTGGGGTACTTGGGGAGGGGGGATTGGAAGGGGTGGGGCAGGGGGGAATCGGGGTGTTTGCGGGGTGGGGGGTGAATGGGATGGGACAGGTGGGGATCTGAGGGGGTTGAGGTGGTGGGGATGTGTGGGGCTGGGGTACTTGGGGAGGGGGGATTGGAAGGGGTGGGGCAGGGGGGAATCGGGGTGTTTGCGGGGTGGGGGGTGAATGGGATGGGACAGGTGGGGATCTGAGGGGGTTGAGGTGGTGGGGATGTGTGGGGCTGGGGTACTTGGGGAGGGGGGATTGGAAAGGATGGGGTAGGGGACTGGGGGGGTGAATGGCATGGGACAGGTGGGGATCTGAGGGGGTGGGGCGGAGGGATTGGAGGGGGGTGTGGTGGGGCAGTGGGTGGGGATGTGTGGGGCAGGGGGATGGGGAGTGAGTGGGCCGGGCGGGTGTGGATCTGAGGGGGTGGGGCGGTGGGTGGTATCGGTGGGGCGGGGATGTGTGGGGCTGGGGTACTTGGGGAGGGGGGATTGGAAGGGGTGGGGTGAGCAGTGGGTGGGGCAGGGGGAAATTGGGGTGTGTGGGGGGTGAATGGGATGGGACAGGTGGGGATCTGAGGGGGTTGAGGTGGTGGGGATGTGTGGGGCCGGGTGTGGAGTGAGTGGGCTGGGCCGGGTGTGCATCTGAGGGGGTGCGGCAGTGTGTGGTATCAGAGGGGTGTGTGGTGGGGATGTGTGGGGTTGGGGTGCTTGCAGCGGGGGAATCTGAGCTGTGGGGCAGTGGTGTGTGGGATGGGTGGCATGGGGGCGGGAGGTGGTAGGGGTGGTGGCTCGTGCAGGGAGGAATCGGGGTGTGTGGGGTGGGGGGAGATTGGAGGGGTGGGGAAGTTTGAGGCTGGGGTACTTGGGACAGGGGAATTGGAGCAGGGTGAGGTGGGGTTGTGTGAGCTGGGGCAGCGGGTGGGGCAGGAGAGAATGTGGGGAGAGTATTTGGGGGTGGACTCATTGAGCTGGGCCCTTGGGCTGGGGATTGGAGCTGGGTGGGGAGTGGGATAGGGGAGGGTGTCAGGTATTTGGAGATGGGATCGTTGAGCTGGGCTCTTGGGCTGGGGCAATATTTTGGGTGGGGGGATTTAGGGTTGGGGTCCATAGTTGCCTATGTAAGACAAAGCCCCTAATATCATAGAATATCAGGGTTGGAAGGGACCTCAGGAGGTCATCTAGTCCAGCCCCCTGCTCAAAGCAGGACCAATCCCCAACTAAATCATCCCAGCCAGGGCTTTGTCAAGCCTGACCTTAAAAACTTCTATGGATGGAGATTCCACCACCTCCCTAGGGAACCCATTCCAGTGTTTCACCACCCTCCTACGGAAAAAGTTTTTCCTAATATCCAACCTAAACGTCCCCCACTGCAACTTGAGACTATTACTCCTCGTTCTGTCATCCATCCTCTTTGGAACCCCCTTTCAGGGAGTTGAAAGCAGCTATCAAATCCCCCCTCATTCTTCTCTTCCGCAGATTAAACAATCCCAGCTCCCTCAGACTCTCCTCATAAATCATGTGTTCCAGTCCCCTAATCATTTTTGTTGCCCTCCGCTGGACTCTTTCCAATTTTTCCACATCCTCCTTGTAGGGTGGGGTCCAAAACTGGACACAGTACTCCAGATGAGGCCTCACCAATGTCAAATAGAGGGGAATGATCACGTCCCTAGATCTGCTGGCTATGCCCCTGCTTATACATCCCAAAATGCCACTGGCCTTCTTGGCAACAAGGGCACACTGTTGACTCATATCCAGCTTCTCGTCCACTGTCACCCCTGGGTCCTGGATGGGGCAGTGAGTGGAACAGGCTGGGGGAGGGGTGGAGATGGGTGGTCCCCTAGGGTGGGGGGAGCCCTGGTGGGTTTGGAATTCTTGTCACTGGCACAGGGGTGTAGCTGGGACTGGTGAGGGAGCCAGATGTGAGAGGGCAGGGCAGGGCCTAGGAGCGGGGTCACAGGAGTTCACCCCCTGGGACTAGCCTGGGGGCCCTGCCCTTAGTTCTGGAGGGGTGGAGGGGTTGGCTGGGCCGGAGGGGGCCCCGGGCTCTGAGTGGGAAGAATGCATTGACAGAACCTGGGCTCAGCTCCTGGCCCTGACACCAACTTGCTGGGCTACCCTGGGCACGTCCTGTCCATCCTTCTCTGGGACTCAGCTCCCAGGGGCTGATGGTGCTTCCCCACCTGCAGGGAGTGCGCAGACAGGTTGGGGGTCATAGGAAAACTTGTCCATGGTGATTTGCCGCCCTGTGCTGGGCGCTCTCTTGGTGCCTAGTTAGGTGGCCAGTGACTGCGCCAGAGGGATTTGGTGCTAACAGGCTGCAGGGGCGTGACTGGTCGCTGATAGTTTTTCTCCTGCTGCCCCACAGAGCTCCAGAAGGCGAAAGACAAGGCCCAGAGGAGTGGGAACCTGAAGGAGGAAGCTGTCATTTGTAACCAGCTTGGGGAGATCTTGGCTAGACATGGTGAGTGGGTCCCAGGGCCCTGCTCCTGGTGGGTGAGGGTGGCCGGCTCGCTCCTGTCTGTCTCTGGTGGCTGAGGCTGACTTTGTGGGAGATAGGGTCTGGAGAGCCCTTTGCCCGTGCAGGTTTTGGGGCCCTGCCTCTGTGCCGTGCCCCCCCCCCCCGAGTGTCGCATGCACAGGCCAGGGGTGAGATGGGATCTCTGCGCTAGGATCGGGGTCGGCCCCTCTCACACTGAAGCAGGTCGCTGGCCCATCTGCTCCCCTGTCTAGCCCTGCCGGTGCGTGCTGCCGCAGGAGAAGGCGGAAAGGCGGGTGGTGTGGTGCAGCGTGGGCAGAGGGGATTCCGTCTGTCCCCTGTGGGGAGCACAGTGTCCTGCAGCAGGATGTGCGATCGCCCCACTTCAGGGCCATCATTCCAAAGTTAGTCACTGTGAAGTTCTCTAGGCTGTTTTTTTGTCCCCGCTGCTCTGGTTATGTTTGTGGAGGCCTGTTAGGGGGCTTATTCCTTCACCCACTTACTTCCCTGGTCCTTCTCGCATGAACAGAGAGCAACAATACCCGAAGTCCGAAGGTGCAAACAATTCGATGTTTATTGGGGTGAACTTCCAGCAAGCTTAAATACAAGTTCCTTTTTTCCTTATTTTCGAATCCCAACTTACTTCCTGTTTGCCCCTAATTTATATAGTAATATTCTTAGCTATACCTTAACCAATCATTCTACTAACATTTAACTAACCAATCCTAACATGGATTAGCTAACCAATTATATCCCACCACCTTAATTAGTTTACACCCAGCAAAATTAATTATACAGCAGACAGAAGCAATCACAGAACCAGACAGAGACCATGCCAATAAACAATAGCAAAGTGGGAACTATAATGACAAAACAATACAGAAGTGAGGATTTCACAACTACATCTGTAAAGACATAAGAGTTTCCCAGCTGTGTCTATTGATAAGTGAGTTCTTACCAGACAGAAAACTATCAACCTCAATTTCCTTTTACAGCTTCTAGGCACTTCCCTTTCTCTGGAGGTGATAGGCACTATAAGGACAGGATTAAATTCCTAACAGCCCAATAGCACCTTATTTCAGTGTGACTAGTTTGGAATGTGAGGATGTGACCATTCACTTCCCAGCTTATGGCTGCCTCTGTCACTTAGCCAAAGGCCTTAGCCTAAGAACAGGGCCTCAGACTGTCACAGTAAGAGAAGGCCCTTACACTGGCAGACAGTGATTTTGATTCTTTCTTTTATACCTCTAACTAGCCAAGTGATAGGAATACACCTAAATTCTTAGAGTATAGGCCTTTACAGACAGGCCTGAATATCTATATCCTAACAAGGCCGGGCGGAGGAGGGCACCTGGTGCTGGGATGGCCCTTGGTTCCTGGGGAGTTAAGTCCAGAGGCTGGGACCAGCCCTGTGTCTGCCGCACAGCCGAACTTCTCCCTGCTGGTGGTGCCGGAGGAGCGGGGTTGGCGACCACGCTCTCCATCCTGGAGCTTTAGGCTCGTTTGGGTGCACTGGGCCCAGGTCAAGGAGCGCCTCGAAGATCAGGGCTGAGACGCTGAGTTGGGCTCTGTTGTCCGGGAAGCCAGCGGAGGATGGGCCTGAGGTGCTGGTGGAAGCCTGTGGCGCTGAGGAGATGCTGCAGCATTCTGTACTTGCTAGAGTTTCCTACGTGCTGAAGGCTTCGTGCCCAGGTGTGCCGCATTGCTGGAGCCCAGCGGAGAGTCAGTATAAGGCCAGGAGGGACAAGCACATTGTCTCATCTGGACACCAGCACCTGCCCGCTGACCCCAACAACCGAAACAAGGCCAGTGCACCACAGGAGGCTAGGCTGGTATGGGCAGAGAACAGGAGGGGCCAAGCAGCACCATGGCCCATATAATCCTGGCAAGTGACCCACACCCTCCAGAAGAAGGTGAAAACCCCACAGTGTCCCCGCCATTGTGACGGGGGGGGGATTCCTTTCTGACCCACGTGTGGCGATCAGTCAGATCCGGAGCATGTGAGCGGGAGCAAGGCAGCCCAACCTTGTAGCACGAGACTCAAGGAGCTCTATTCGTTGGCTTAACGTGACAGTTAAAGGGCGACTGGATCAGTTGATAAGTACTTACATGGGGGGCACGTATTTAATACCAGGCTCTTCAGTCTCGCAGAGGAAGGTCTAATGGGATCCAGTGACTGGGTGTTGAAGCTAGACACATTCAGCCTGGAAATAAGGTGCACGTTTTTGACAGTGAGGGTCATTAACCACTGGACCAATTCCCCAAGGGGTGTGCCGGATTCTCCACCACTGCTCTGCTCTGGGAATGACTTGGGGGCAGGGCTCTGGCCTGTGTTACACAGGGGGTCAGCCTGTATGGTCACACTGGTCCCTACTGGCCTTGGAATCTATGACGAGGAGAGAGCCCCAACACCCCCCTCACCCCCCTCCGAATACATTGGGGGCTGGATAAAAATCCCTTCCTGTCCCCTGCAGATCACCAACGGAGACCCTGAAGCATGAGCATTAGGAACATAAGACAGAAACTGGAAGGATCCCCAGAGCTACCAAGCCTTGCCCCCATCATCACAAACAGCCCTCTCATACAATCACACTCATAATTTTAGGTTTCAGAGTAACAGCCGTGTTAGTCTGTATTCGCAAAAAGAAAAGGAGGACTTGTGGCACCTTAGAGACTAACCAATTTATTTGAGCATAAGCTTTTGTGAGCTACAGCTCACTTCATCGGATCCGATGACCCAGGGTGTTTGGGGGGTAGGGGGTGAATGGGATGGGACAGGTGGGGATCTTCATCGGATCCGATGAAGTGAGCTGTAGCTCACGAAAGCTCATGCTCAAATAAATTGGTTAGTCTCTAAGGTGCCACAAGTACTCCTTTTCTTTTTACTCATAATTTTGCCCAGCTTGCTCTCAAACCTAACAAAGTTGTTTGTCCCCCACAACTCCTGGTGGGAGGTAGTTCCAGAACCTCCCTCCCCTTCACTGCCCACCTGAATTTATTCATAGCCATTTGTTCTCAGGCCAGCATTGTCCTTTAGCTTCCCTAGCTCTTCCCCCTCCCTGGGTTTACCTGCCCGGCGTGTTACCAGAGAGTAAGGAGATCCCCTCGGAGCCGCCTTTGTGCCACGCTAACCAAGCCAGGCTCTTCCAGTCGCCTCTCCTGAGCCAGGCCCTGCGTTCCTCTGACAAGCCGAGTCGCTCTTCTCTGCCCCTTGCCCAGTATGAATTCACCTTTCGTGGCCATGAAATTATACTCAGTATTCCAGATCCGCCCTTCCCAGTGCTTTGTACAGTGGCATGAACACTCCCCTCTCTCTACTGGAGAGACCTTGCCTGAGACAGCCTAGGATCACATTTGCCTGATTCATGGCTGCCTCATATTGGTGGCTCCTAGTCACCCTGTGACCAACCCACACACCCAGGTCTCTCTCCTCTTCTGTCACCTCCGGCTGATGAGCCCCCAGCTTGGAGCAGAAATTCTTACGATTAGACCTTAAGTCCATGACCTTGTCCTTTGTACAACTGAATTTCATCCCATTTCTTCTACTCCAGTCTTCAAGACCATCTAGATCTTCCCGTCTAATATTCTGATCCTCCTCCAGAATGACCATCCCTCCCGACTTCATATCATCAGCCAATTCCATTCACCTGCTTCTGCTTTTTGTACCATGGTCATTAATAAAAATCCAGACTAAAATTGGGCCCAAGACTGATCCTTGAGGAGCTCCACTTGGAGCCTCACAGTCTGATCATTCTCCTTTCAGCACAATCCGTTGCCTTTTCCCCTGAAGCCGGTTCCCTTCACCTTCCAGTCCTTGGGCTGAGCCCCATCTTCTCTAATTAAACTAATTTCTCATGTGGCACCGTGTCTAACACTTTCCTGCCATCCACGTGTATTAGATCTGCTGGGTTTCCCATAGCTAGAAAATCAGAGGTGACGAGGGTCATCTGCTCTCACATCCCCAATGCTGAGTACGCTTCAGATCGGAGCATCGGAGCCCTGAGAGCACACTTGCATCCCCAATGCTGAGTACACTTCAAATTGGCTCTCATCCGGGGCCAGGGTTAGTGTGTCTCCGGTTAGTGCCGTGGCTAATGAAGCAGGTGCTGCCTTTCCCACCTTGGGCAGCAGGTTTGCTTCCCCCTCACCCCGCCTCCTTTCTCTGCTCCCGGCAGGGCGCTATCGGGAAGCGCTGGAGGAGCACCGGCAGGAGCTGCGGCTCCTGGAGAGCGTGGAGGACGTTCTTGGCTGTGCCGTGGCCCACCGGAAGATTGGGGAACGCCTGGCCGAGCTGGAGAACTATGAAGCTGCACTGAAGGTAGGAGGGTGGGGAGCTGATCAGCCGCGGGGATCGGGACTCTCCAGGGAATGGGGATGAAAGCTGATTCCCCGGAGTTCAGCCCCCCTGAAGACTGCAGTGTGGGGGTGGTGAGGGTGCAGTGGGGCAGGGATGAGGGGGGAGAATAGCTGC
This sequence comes from Lepidochelys olivacea, assembly GCF_965140295.1. Classification (NCBI taxonomy): domain Eukaryota; kingdom Metazoa; phylum Chordata; order Testudines; family Cheloniidae; genus Lepidochelys; species Lepidochelys olivacea. The sequence goes on along the minus strand of NC_140412.1, from coordinate 3,020,964 downwards.
AGAGGTTTAAAGGGGAACACTGGGGCACGTGGTGGTAACCTCTGAGCTGTCAGCCCCGGAGAGCCCAGTTCAGAGCCAGCCTGGATCCCCAGGGCTTGGGGGTCTCCGCTGAAACCCGCTCACAGTCCTGCCCCCTCAGCACCAGCGCCAGCACCTGGAGCTGGCCCGCGCCCTGTCCGACCACACCGAGCAGCAGAGGGCCTGGGCCACCATAGGCCGCACCTACATGTTCGTGGCTGAGAGCGGCCAGGCTGGCGAGGCGCTGCGGGAGGCGGAGCAGGCCTTCATGAAGAGCCTGGCCATCCTGGAGGAGAAGCTGGAAGGTGAGGGCCTGGTGGGCGTGCGGGGCTGGGAGCTGCGGGGCACAGAGCCAGGGCAGGGGCGTGCGGAAGGGCTGCCAGCTGGTGATTGGAGCGGCCACGGGAGGAAATGCCAGTTGGGTTCCCCTGTGACAGCCTGGCTGGGCAATCCCAGTACCCACACTTCACCCATTGTCCCCGCACCAGAGCTGGGATCCTCCCGGTCCCTGAGCTCCATCTCCTCCCTGAGGCACAAAGGGACAGAGCCTCGGGCTTTCGTCTGGCCTGCCAATCTCCTTGTGCCGGTTTGCAGGGCTCCGGCTGGAATCTGCAGGCCAGGCCCATGGCGCCAGCGGTTCCTAGTGCCTGTTTGACAACGAGGGATTGTGGGATATACAGGGGCACTTAGGGGACTTCCAGCCCTATCTGACCTCTGCGCCAGGGGTCAGGCAGGACTGCACCCTAGACTGTCCTGGCGCTCCCACCCCTTCCCTTGGGAGTTGATTCCGCCGGCGGATCCAGTCAGCCACAGGACTATGTTTCCTGGCATTCAGCCTGGCTCTTTGTGGCAATCTTGCTGTTCCTGGGCCCTGGAGCTCCTGCCTGGCAGATCTGGGTGGGTGAGGAGCAGGGACGTCCGGAGCCAGCTGGGTAACGGGCTGGCTCTGGGTGTCCCAGGGACGGTGCCGCAGCGGGAGCTGAGCGAGATGAGGGCCCGGCTTTATCTCAACCTGGGCTTGGTCTATGACAGCATGAAGGACCAGGCCAAGTGCAATTGCTACATCAAGAAGAGCATCTTCATCTCGGAGTAAGGCCCTGGTCCCTTTCTCGGGAGGGGTGGGGGGGAAGAGGAGAGGTCTCTGCAGCCCCACCGAAGGCCCCTTTCCTGGGGAAAGAGCTCGCACGTTTCCCCAGGATTCAGCCCAAAGCCCTGGCCCACCCTCCGTTCCTGCATGTGGCTGTTGGATGAGGGGGAGCCCGCTGGTTGCTGGGGCTAAGGGGTGTGGCGGGCCGGGTATGTGTGTATGGGGGGGTGTGACCCCGAGTCGTCCCTGGCCATGACCCCGCCCTCCCTCCAGGCAGACTCGCCTCTTCGAAGACCTGTACAGGGCCTACTTCAACCTGGGCAACATCCACCTGCGGGAGGGGCAGTACTCCAAGGCCATGCGCTGCCTGGAGCGGGCGCGGGACTGCGCCCACACCATGAAGGAGAGGTGCATGGAGAGCGAGTGCTGCACCAGCATCGCCCAGGTGAGTGTCACCAGCTGCTGGGAGGCAAAGGGGCAGCCCCCCCCCGCCCCCCCACACCAGCGGGGCGTCCACTTTCTCCTGGGGTGGCTGTGAGCAATTGTACCTCCCTGGGGGCTCATCTGCCCTCCCCTTCTCTGAGCCTGGTGCCCTGGTGCCTTGCAGGTGCTCCTCAGCCTGGGGGACTTTGTGGCCGCCAGGCGCTCGCTGAAGAAGGCCTACGTGCTGGGCTCGCAGCAGCCCCAGCAGCGCGAGAGCATCCGCAGGAGCCTGCGATATGGTGAGCGCGCCAGAGCCGAGCTCCCTGAAACACGGAGCTCAGGGCCGGGCTGCAGGGATTGGGGCGGGGGGATCCAGTCCCTGCAGCCGGCCTGGGGGGATCCCCTGGGGGAGGCTGGGGTGTCTGCTCCCCAGGGCTCAGCACTGAACTTTGCAAGACTGACTAGGGCAGGGAGCCCTGTGGCTCTGGGGGCTCAGCCCCAGAGGAGATTCTCGTCTGGACCACCTGGCTGTCAGTACCTGGCCCGGCCCAGCCCCTTCCCCTCCAAATCCCCTTCTGTGGCTTGTGGCCCATGGAGCAGTGCCCCCAGCACCAACCCCCTCCCCGCAGGCACGCTCAAGGAGAGGACTCGCAGCTGCTGGGGTGCAGGGTTCGAGGCTGGCACAGGCTCTTCCTCCCAGGGGGTGGCCTTCAGGGCTCCTGGTAAGTCCCTGACGTGGCCCCCCCATGTCACCATGGGGCACCTGCTTTCTGTGACTGAACCCAGAGCCAGCCCAGGTGGGTCTGGGAAGGAAGCTCAGCAGCTGCCCAGAGGATGGCCGGTGTCCCATAAGCCTGCGGGCTGGGTTGGGTGAGGGGGACCTTGCGGATCCCCTGCCTGCCCTGCACCCCTAGGGGACGAGAGCTGCTGGGAGGCCTGCCCAGGTCTGGCATCCTGAGCCCCCGGCGCATGCTGCTCACGCTGCCGGCCTCTCTTGCAGCCCTGACGGTGAGCCATCTGCAGGAGGCCCTGGAGGAGGCCGCGCCCGGCGACCTGCAGGCAGCCCTGGGCCTGTGCGAGCAGCTGGGGGACCTGTTCTCCAAGCACGGGGACTATCGCCGGGCTGTGGAGTTCTACGAAAGGCAGGTGAGTCAGGGGCTGCTCGGGCAGGGGGCAGGACAAGCTTGCCCCTAGGCTGTGGGGCCTGTGCCGGCGGGCATCCTGCATGGATAAGGGGCTCCCCCTTCCTCCCAGCCACTTCCGGGGTGCTGGTCTGGAGAGGGGCCATGCCAGCCACTCTAGATTCACGCCCGGGGCGTGGGGTGTACGAGCCAGGGGAGTAAGCCCTGGGGCAGGGCGGGCTGGCCCTGGGCAAGGTTGGCTGTGTGGCTGGGCACCCCTGGGCAGAGCGCACAAGAGACCGTGTCTCTCCGGGCAGCTGCGTTACGCCGAGACCCTGCGGAGGCCTGAGCAGGAGCTGGCTGTGATCCACGTCTCCCTGGCTGCCACCTACGGGGACCTGAAGGAGCATGGCCGGGCCGTGCAGCACTACCAGGCGGAGCTGGTGCTGCGGCGTGGGAACCCGCTGGAGGTGAGAGGGGCAGCCTGGACTGTGCCCGGAGCCCTCAGTCCGTGGAGACAGACCCCCACCCAGGGGGAGGCCAGGTCGTGCTGGGCCCGGGTCCCCATTGGTATGTTAGGGGAAGCTTGGCTAGCAGGCAGAGCCTGGCTTAGGGCCCCACGGAGCAGGGCAGGCAGAGGGGCCAGGATGTCACCTTTACCTGCCCCTGCTGGCGATGGCGGGTGGGCACACTGCCAGCGGAGCTCAGCCTCTGGCGGGCAAGGGAGGAGCCGGGGGACTGGACTGGTGCCAGCGGGCTGAGCCCAGCCCCTGACCCGTTGTCTCTGCGCCCCAGGAGGGGAAGACCTGGCTGAACATCGCCCTGGCCAGGGAGGAGGCCGGCGAAGGCTATGAGGCGCTGGAGTCCTGCTTCCAGAGCGCGCTGCAGTGTGCGGAGCGGGCCGGGGAGCCCAGGCTGCAGGTGACAGGGGGGCGGGCTCTGAGCTGCTCCCCAGCGCGGACTCCGGTGCTTGCCTGCAGCTGGCAGCGCCCCTCTCAAGGTCCTGCGAGCCGGGGAGTGAGCTGGGAATGGAACCCAGGAGTACTGCCTCCCAGTCCCCTGTCCTAACCACTGGACCTCACTGCTGGGGCCTGCTGCTGAATGTGTCACTTTCCAGCCCCCTCCCCCCACCCGACATGCAGCCCCTCCTGGCTGCCCCCGCTCCTGGCACGTGCCCAGGAAGACTCCATTTAGCCCGCCTACCAGGGGACGCGGCTTCTCGCTTCGCCCGGGAGCCCAGGCTGTACCCAGCTGTACTCAGCATTGCAGAAGCCCTGGGGGGGGGCGGTGGAGGGAAGGACGTGGGGTGCTGGGGCCCTGAGCTGAAATGCAGCCAGTGCAGCTGGGTCTAGACTCGTGGGGAGCCCCACCTAGCCAGCGTCCCCCCAGCCTCACCTATAGCCCTGCCTGCTGGGCTGGGCCAGGGCTGGGGGGTCTGGGAGCTGCCCCGACGGCCACTCACCGCAGCGCCCCCCAGCTGGGCCGGGCCAGGGCTTGGGGACCTGGGAGCGTCCCACTCCCAGCCAGAGCTCCTGCCTCCTCCCCTGGCCCCCCTTCTGGGGCAGGGTGATCAGCCCATCTCCCTTCGTCCCCCAGCGGCAAATCCTGCGGCACCTTCACCCCATTCAGCAGAAATGGGGGTGCCCCGAGGCCCCTGACACGCTGGCCAGGCTGCAGAGCCTGTGCCGCTCGCAGGGCTGGAGCGCAGCCGGGGACAGTGACGAGGAGGAGCTGGAGAGCAGCGAGCCCCTGGAGGAGAGCGACCTGGAGCTGTCTGAGAGCGGTGAGTGGGCGGGGGAGGGGAGAGGGGGCAGGGGGATTCCTGGGGACCCTGGAGTCGAGTCCTGGCAAGTGAGCGGGGTGGGAATGTGGTGGGCGGGGCTGTAGCCCCGTATGTGCCTTGCCTGGCATGTGGGGCCCCATGTCTGCAGGGTGGGGGGCTGTATTGTAGCCGGCTCCCTCGGCTCCGGCCCTTCCCCCACCCAGCACAGTGGTACCTCACCCGGGCCTGTGTGTTCCAGATGGGGAGGAAGAAGACCTGGACGGCTACAACAAGAGCGTGCCCGGCCGGCGCAGGATCACCAAGGTGAGGCCGGGGCCTGGGCGCAGCGTTCTCACCCTGGGAGACTAATCGGGGGTCGGGCTGAGACCCTGCAGGGCTCATCCCGGGCAAGGGCTGGATTGCGGGTGGGGGCGGGGCTGCGTGGAGGTTGGCGATGATGGGGATTTGATCTGGGGCCCCCTGGGCAGTTCTGATCCTGGTGCTTCCCTCACCCCCCATACCCCTTCAGTGGAACCGGCGGAATGACCGAGGCGAGACCCCACTGCACCGAGCTTGCATCGATGGGAACCTGCGCCGGGTCCAGTTCTTCCTGGAGCAGGTAGGAAACAGTCCCCGGCTCTCAGGCACCGGCCCCAGCAGGCCCCTTCCCTGTCGCCCCGCAGCTTCTGGGGTGGTGCGGGTGGCTGGGGAGTTGGCTGGCCCTGCAGAGCCCCTTCATCAGAACATAAGAACAGCCATACTGGGTCAGACCCAAGGTCCATCTAGCCCAGGATCCTGTCCTCTGACAGTGGCCAGTGCCGGGTGCCCCAGAGGGAATGAACAGAATCATCAAGTGATCCATCCCCTGTCGCCCGTTCCCGGCTTCTGGCAAACAGAGGCTCGGGACACCATCCCTGCCCATCCTGGCTAATAGCCATTGACGGACCTACCCTCCATGAATCTATCTAGCTCCCTTTTGAACCCCGTTATAGTCTTGGCCTTCTCAACATTCTCTGGCAAGGAGTTCCACAGGTTGACAGTGTGTTTCGTGAAAAAATACTTTCTTGTTTTAAACCTGCTACCTATTAATTTCATTTGGTGACTTCTTGTTCTTGTGTTATGAGAAGGAGTAAATAACACTTCCTTCTTTACTTTCTCCACACCAGCAGTGGGCACGTTTTAGCAAGGGCTGAAGGGATCCCGCTGGCGATGGAAGCGCTGGGATTGGTGGGTGGTCCCGGGGGGTGGGCAGGTGCATTGGGGGGAAGGGGTTTCACAGCTCTCCCCACCAGGACTTCTGGCCTCAGTGTAACCCCCATGCCTGTTTTCATGTCTCTTCCTTCCTGGTGCCAGGGTCACCCTCTGAACCCGCGGGATTACTGCGGCTGGACCCCCCTGCATGAGGCCTGCAACCATGGGCACCTGGGTGAGTGAGGGGGGGCAGTGAAGTCTGGGGCAGGGAGCCAGAGGGGCCATGTCACCGCTGCCTGGCACTAACTGCTGGCTCCTGTGCCCAGAGATCGTCCGGCTGCTGCTGGAGCGTGGCGCCTCCATCGATGACCCTGGGGGGCCGGGCTGTGAGGGGATCACCCCCCTGCACGACGCCCTCAACTGCGGCCACTTCGAGGTGGCGGAGCTGCTGCTCCAGAGGGGTGCGTCGGCGGTGCTGAGGAACGCCAAGGTGAGGGCAGGGGCTGGGCTGGGCTGGGCGCACCCCGCCTAGCTGCAGGGTATATGTGTGGGGGCAGTGCCCTGGCTCCTGGGGCCAGGCTGGCAGCAGTGTCGCCCTGAGGCCCTGCCTGCAGTGGTGCCCATGGCCTATGTCTCGCCCCGCGCAGGGCCTGAGCCCGCTGGGCACCCTCCAGGAGTGGGTGAGGATGTACGGCAAGGACCTGGACCAGGAGACACGCCGGCGCTGCCGAGCCATGGAGCGGCTGCTCAGGGAGGCCGTGGCAGGGCGAGGTGAGGCCAGACTGGTCGGGGAGTGAAGCTGAGGGGCGTCTCCAAGGGGCAGCATTGGGTGGGCCCCGGCCCCGGTCCCGGCCCTGGCCCCGGCTTGCTCTTTCATTTTCACCGGGTGCCCTGGCTTCTCTGCTGAGCCCTCAGTGCAGCTCCCAGACCCACTGGCAGGGGGTGGGCTGGAGTCCCCTGCCCCTGTCGTCCTGGGGAGCGTGTCTAGCCTGGTACCAGGGGCTGCCTTTCCCCCTCCCCGTCTCCCTGCTGTGCTCTGCAGCCCCTTGCTCTCGGGGTGTTTGGCCCTGGATCTGGGGGCCATGGGCCCAGCTCACGGGGTCTCTTGTCGCCCCCACAGCACCTGATGCAGCCCCGCCCCCCCGGGACATTCTGCACAGCCAGCTGTTTGATGCTGAGCTCTCGGAGCCTCTAACGCTGCGCCCCTCTGCTCCGGCCCCACAGCCCCGGAGCGGGGGCCCCTCCAAGGAGCCCCCTGTGCCCTGCGGGCTCCCCAGTCAGCATAGTGGGAAGGGGTCAGAGCGCAGGGCCGAGCAGGACAACTGCATGACCCCACTCCGGCCCGTCAAGAAGAGGCAGCGGCTCCTGGGCCAGAGGGAGGATTGCCGGACACCGGGGTTCCTGGTGCAGGAGGAGCCTGAGCTGCCCACCCGTGGTGGTGGCCAGGCGGAGTATGAAGCAGCCATCCGTAGCGTGGGCAGTGCCCAGTCCTGCCTGGGCACAGAGCCGGTGCCATCCGAGACCCCTGCGAGACCGGCCCTGATCCCAGCAGACGAGTACGTGGGGGACGACTGGCTGGAGGATGACCTGAGGGCGAGCCGCGAGCCCCGCAAGAGGAGCCGCTGGGGCCAGGGGGAGTCGGGCTCGGACTCTGGAGATGCCACAGGGCCCGAGAGCGACAGCGGGCCCCCCCCCCAAAGGAGGAGGGTCCGGCAGAGCCGCCTCACCCAGATTGTGGACAGAACAGTGCTGGGCCGATCCCGCGGAGGCTGCGCCCTGGGGGCCCCAGAGACCGCTGCCGGCCTGAGGCCCACGGACAGCAGCCGAGCCAATGGCCTGAGAGGCAGTGGAGAGGCCCCGCAGGTGAGGCGCCCGGGGTGTCGGGCTCACAGTGAGGAGGGCGTGGGGTACCCTTGGGGTGTCCTGTGTGCCTTGACTCCACTCTCCTGTCCCCAGCTCCCTTCGCTGTCTGCAGCCCCCGCTCGGCCGCCCGCCATTCGAGTGCGTGTCCGGGTCCAGGACAACGTCTTCCTTATCCCCGTGCCCCACAGGTGAGAGCTGGCTCGTGGCCTTCATCCCGGTGTGGCCCAGTGCCCCTGGACCTCCACCCCAGGCCTCCTGGGCAGGGGGGCAGGTGGAGTCCTGCCCCCTACAGGTCAAGTGTGAAGCAGCATTAGCAGCACCCTCCAAGGGGTCTGGCTCCTAGGCAGCTGCTGGGGCCCATCCCCCTGGGCGAGGGGTTGGCCAAGGGGGTCAGGTGCTCGGGGTAACACCGCTCTGAGTAGGACGTGATCCCCCTCACAGCCACTGGGGAGCGGGGCGGGGTGGTGCCTGCGGGGCCTAGTTCCGGCTGAGGACCGGTGGCCTGTAGGGGACGCTCCGCCTCAGCCCCTCCCGTCCCTTGCAGCAGCAGCGAGAGCCGCCCGGTGGCGTGGCTGGCAGAGCAGGCAGCCCAGCGCCATTACCAGACGTGTGGCCTGCTGCCGCAGCTCACCCTCAAGAAGGAGGGGGCTCTGCTGGCGCCCCAGGACCTCATCGTGGACGTGCTGCAGAGCAACGAGGAGGTGAGTGGGGGGCGTCCGAGCCAGTGTGGGCACCTCCTGGGTCGAGCCCACGTAGCTCCCCCGCAGGCTGCCGAGGGGGTCGTAGTGGGGCCCGTCACCGTGGCGTCTGGGCCCCGGCTGCTTGGTGCAGAGGACTGGGAGTCTGGACACCTGGGTTCAGTGCCCATCCTGTGCCAATTGGACTCTCCTCTCCCTTGCAGGTGTTTGCAGAGGTGCAGTCCTGGGACCTGCCCCCGCTCGCCGACCGGTACAGGAAGGCCTGTCGCAGCCTGGCCGTGGGTAAGAGGCTGCCTTGGGGACCTTGCTGGCCCTGCTCTGGGTGGGCGCTGGAACCATCGGGCACAGAGGGATCCAGGTCTTGCTGGGTTTTGTAGGGCCCTGGGGCGGTCAGAGCACCCCCTTCCCCCTGTGTGTGGGATTACATTCTGGGGGGTAGAGTGGGAAGGACAGTCCTGGGGTCAGGGCGCCAGCCTGGGATTGGGACCCTGCTCTGCAACAGCCTCCCTGTGGGGTCTTGGGCAAGTCCCTCAGTCTCTGGGCCTCTGGCTCTGGCTGTGGAAGGGGGTTGGAGGCAGAATCTCCAGCCCCACGGCCATGCGACATGCCAGAGAAAGGCCAGTTCAGAACTTACTGAAGGGCACTCGGTGCTCTTGAGCCCTGGGGAGCTGGGCTTGGCCCGAGGGGCCATTAGTCATGGCCGACTCCTGTGCAGCGCTGGGGGCGTTCTCCCCCTGGCTGTGGCTCCAGCCTCCAGCTGTCAAGGACCCTCAGCAGCAGTTCAGGTCCTCCGGTGCCCCAGTGGGCCTGGGGCGACCTGCCCTCACCTGCCCTGTCTCCGCGTTGCAGGCGAGCACCGGCTGCTGCTGAAGATCATGGAGCTGCAGGAGTCGGGCCCCTCGTTCAGCGCCTGCGGCCTCTCGCTGCGCCAGCCCCACCTCGCCCCACTCCTGCGTGCCCTCAAGCTGCAGACCTCCATCCGGCACCTGCGGCTGGCTGGGAACGGCCTGGCCGATGGCCTGGCCACTGAGCTGCTGGCCACGCTGGGCACTATGCCCAGCCTGACCCTCCTCGACCTGTCAGCCAACCAGCTTGGGGCCGAGGGGCTCCGCACGCTGGCAGCAGGGCTGCCCACCCAGACGGCCTTTCAGGTAGGGCTGGGAGCATGTCCAGCATCCTCTCCCCCTGCCCCAAGACTGGGCAGGGCGTGCGTGGTGCATCCAGCCCAGGTGTGGAAGAGGCCCTGGCCTCACGCCTGAGCCCTAGAGCCACAAGCAGGGGCTGGGGACCCCCAAGCTTCCCTCCCTGAGCTCCAGGGCAAGCCCTCCCAGGCTATGGCTGTTGTGCCCCAGCGGAGTTGGCACAAAGGGCCCCCAATGACCCCTGCCAGGTCCAGAGCTGGCTCTGCCCCAGGGCTGCCCTGATCAGTACCAGGTGCTGCACTCGTCCTGCAGGCCCTGGATCTAGGGAAGGGGAAACTGCGTCCCTCCTGCTGCCGGGGAGTCTGCCCCTAGGGCTCTGGCGGCGAGGCACTGGGGGTCACTTAGGAAAGGAGGCCCATATGGGGGGCTCTGCTCCCACTGTCGCTTCTCCCCCTGTGCCCCTCAACATCAGGTTGGTGCAGCCCCCTGCCCGTCTGATGGCACTGGGTGTGCAGGGCAGACCCCAGAGGGTTGGGGGTGACCCCCCTGTCCACCCAGCAGCGCTGACTCCTGCCCCCCATCCTGCCAGAGCCTGGAAGAATTGGATCTCAGCCTGAACCCCCTGGGAGATGGCAGCTCCCAGGCACTGGCCTGCCTGGTTCAGGCCTGCCCCGTCCTGACCACGCTCCGACTAAAAGCCTGCGGCTTCACTGGGGCTTTCCTGCAGCACCACCGCCTACTGCTGGCCAATGGTCTGAAAGGTACGTGTCCCCATGAGCAGGGAAGGGCACTGGCCACGTGGCAGAGATCACTGCTAGCCTCCTTGTGCGCGATTGCAGAGGCATCTCTCAGCTAGGGACCCCTATGAGTCCCCAGAGGGACCGGGGGGAGGGTGAACAGCTCTCAGCTCGGGGGTCGAGTACGGTTCTGCTCATGGAGAGAGTCCTGATCACTGTCCAGTCCCAGCCCAGCTCTGCTGATGCCCCTCAGTCCTGCCCCATAGCTCCCTGTGATCCAGTCCTGGGTCCCCCACCTCTGCCAACGCCCCTCAGCCCTGCCCCACAGCTCCCTGCTCTGCTGTTCTCTCCCAGTCCTGGTCTGTCTGGTACATAAGTTTTGCATTACGCAGCTGCGGACAGGGCCTCAGGTGAGCTCCCCAACTCCCTTCCCTTGCTCCCGCGGCTGCAGGCTCGCTGTTAGCTCGCTGTTTCTCCCTGGCCCAGGCGCTGTGCACCTGAAGACCCTCGCGGTGTCCCACAATGCCCTGGGCTCCACTGGCCTGGAGCTGCTGCTCAGGAGCCTGCCCTGTGCCACCCTTAGCCAGCTGGAGATCGACTCAGTGGCTGCCCAGCTGGAGGAGCCTCTCATGGATCCAGTGGTCAGGTACCTGATGCAGGTAATGGGCCCCAGGCGGGGTGCAGGGGCAGCTCGGGGGGAATCCTGCTGTAACCCTTTACTGGCTCCAGGAATTGCAGGAGTATTGCTCGTGGTAAGAACATGGCTCCGGCCACTGACCTCAGCCCCTGCGCTGCAAAGAGACAAGGTCCTTCCTCGGGAGCGTGACCATCCGGTGCTCCTGGTTCTGCTTCTCCCAGGTTCTCTGGGGAATCTCAGGCGTTCAGCGGCTCCAGGCCCTTGCTTGAAAGAAGGGTTTCGCCTCTGCCCCGTTCAGCTGGGGTGTGGCTTTGGGATCAGTTCCCCTCTGTTCCCTTCCAGGAGGGATGTGCTCTCACCCACCTGACTGTGTCCGGGAACCACCTGAGTGACGAGGCTGTCGAGGAGCTGGCCAGGTAAAGGGCAGTGCTGGAGTCTCTGGGCCTGGGGGTTTGTTGAGGGGGGGGAGGGGGGCAGATGGTTGTGGGGTATGGGTGTGCTGCTGACTGAGGGGCTGTGATGTGGAGCTGAACTGGGAGCCTGAACTTCATCCTGCCGGGTCCTACCTGGAAGTGACCCCCCCAGATCTCCTCCTGCTGGGCCCATCCCTTGGTGATGGGGGCCAAGAGTGGGCAGGGCTGCTGTATAGTAATGCTTTGTTCGATGTCTAGTTGGCAGCCGGTATCAAGTGGAGTGCCCCAGAGCTCGGTCCTGGGGCCAGTTGTGTTCAACATTTTCATTAATGATCTGGAGGATGGCATGGATTGCACCCTCAGCAAGTTCACAGATGACTCTAAACTGGGAGGAGAGGTAGATTCGCTGGAGGGTAGGGATAGGATACAGAGGGACCTAGACAAATTAGAGGATTGGGCCAAAAGAAATCTGAGGTTCCACAAGGACAAGTGCAGAGTCCTGCACTTAGGACTGAAGAACCCCAGGAACTGCAGCCAGACTAGGGACCGAATGGCTCAGCAGCAGTTCTGCAGAAAAGGACCTGGGGATTACAGTGGACGAGAAGCTGGATATGAGTCAGCAGTGTGCCCTTGTTGCCAAGAAGGCTAACGGCATGTTGGGCTGCATTAGTAGGAGCATTGCCAGCAGATCAAAGGACGTGATTATTCCCCTCTATTCGGCACTGGTGAGGCCACATCTGGAGTACTGCGTCCAGTTCTGGGCCCCCCACTACAGAAGGGATGTGGACAAATTGGAGAGTCCAGCGGAGGGCAACGAAAATGATTAGGGGTCTGGAACACATGACTTATGAGGAGAGGCTGAGGGAACTGGGATTGTTTAGTCTGCAGAAGAGAAGAATGAGGGGGGATTTGATAGCTGCTTTCAACTACGTGAAGGGGGGTTCCCAAGAGGATGGAGCTCGGCTGTTCTCAGTGGTGGCAGATGACAGAACAAGAAGAAATGGTCTCAAGTTGCAGTGGGGGAAGGTCTAGGTTGGATATTAGGAAAAACTTTTTCACTAGGAGGGTGGTGAAGCACTGGAACGGGTTACCTAGGGAGGTGGTGGAATCTCCATCCTTAGAGGCTTTTAAGGTCAGGCTTGACAAAGCCCTGGCTAGGATGATTTAGTTGGTGTTGGTCCTGCTTTGAGCAGGGGATTGGACTAGATGACCTCCTGAGGTCTCTTCCAACCCTGATATTCTAAGATTGTGGGTGGGAAGAGTGAGGCCGGGGGCTGTTTGACTCAATTCTTCCCTGTTGGTTCCAGGTGTCTCCTGGTGTGTCCACCTTTAGTCTCACTGGATTTGTCTGCAAACCCCGGGATCACCATTGTGGGCTTGCGGATGCTGCTATCAGCCCTGGGGGAGAGGAACCAGGGGCTCCGCTCCCTCAGCCTGGCAGGTGAGGGTGAAAAGGGCTTGGAGATCCCCAGGTCACTGGGGGGGGGGTCTAGTGAAGGGTCCTGCTTCCCAGTCCCTGGCCCTAAGAGAAGTGCTGGGGCAGGGGGAGAAATGCAGTCCCTGCTGGGCCTGTCATGAGACTGACCCTGGGCAGGGGGCTGCGAGCACCAGGACTGGGGTGGGGTGGAGTTAGCTCTAGAGCCAGCCTAGGTCACAAGTGCCACATCTCCCTGCCTACCTGGGGGATTCCCAGAGCGCCCAGCAGCCGGGGAGTGACCTGGCTGAGCCCTGGGGGATGGCAAAGCCACCCGCTGGTGTGGCCCAGGTACTCCTCTCTTGGTGGTGCGCAGAGGGGAGCAGGTCAGACAGACGCAGCAGCTGAGCTGGGGGGTCCAGGACTGGAATAGCTGGGGGCTGCAGCTGATAAAGGGCATGGGCAGAGCTCAGGAAGGGACCACGGGGATCACCTAGCCTGACATCCCTTTCCCTGGGTCCCGCATTCCCTACGCTGGCACAATGGCCTCTTCCCTTCCTGCAGGCTGCAGCGTGCAAGGCCCACTGGACAGCACCACGTGGGCCCGGCTCTCTGCCAACGTGCGCGAGTTGCGACTCTGCAGCCAGCAGCTGAGCAGGAGCGACCAGCGGGGCGTGGGCGAGTCCTGGCGTGGCCCCGCGGGCACCTCTCTGTGCGCAGTCACTCGGCACCACAAGCTGTTCTGCAAGAGCGTGTGACGGGACCTGCTGCCCACTGCTGTATAGATCCCTCAGGGCCTGCTTGACTCCTTCCTCAGCCATCCCTGGAACTGCAGAGCTAGGGGGCATTCTGGAGGTCGGTCCTCCTGGGAGGCAGTGGCCATTGGCAGAGGGGGTGTCTGGCGGTAGGAGGAAGCAAGCACTGGCTGGCCTATGCCAGCAGCTGTTCTGCACTCAGC